>NC_136632.1:27489537-27767037 GCF_933228915.1 Telmatherina bonti | reverse complement strand
GAGCAGAAGACTCGCAGTAAATGAGCCCTTTTCACCAGTACCAATCCTCGATGGGAAAACCTGATATTCTGTAATAAATCACCAGAAAAATTACATTTTCCCCACCGACACCATCGCTGCTGGTTCTTACATGCCTATATACATATCGGCAGTCTGAAAGCAACAACTGAACCCTAACTTAGTGAAATAAACTTGTTAAACTGGGTAAAAATGCCCGTTAGGTACCCGAAGCTGGAAACGCAGCTAGCTTCCAGCTAATCAGATAAATGGTTCAGATCTCTTCACATCATAATGTGTGGGCTTAAATATTACTTCTACATTTCCTGCATATACAGTTAAACTTCTGCTCAGTTTAACCTGAAGATAAATTTAATCTGAAATGAAGTTTCATCTGAAGTTTAACCTGAACTCTGTTTCAGCCCGGATCACCACGTGGTGCCGCCATGTTGGAGCCGCAGAAGCATCGGGGAGGAAAATAAGAAAGATTTCACTTTAACGTTCGTTTTTTAGACGAGCTGGCTCGGAAGTAAAACTTATTAATGGTTATAGGATCATTTCTGCCCTCGGTGGCCGTGTGTGCAGGGTTGTTCTGCATAAATAAAGACTTTCCGTACCGTGCCGGACGCCTTCATGGTGTCTCTCACTCACTGCCGCAGGAAAAGAGGAAGCAGGAGGGCGGAGACTGCGCATGTGCAGTGGAGCACATAGACATTTGGGCTCATAGACATCATATACATATAATACATAGACATAATATATACATAGACTGTATATACATAGACATAAACATCATGTACATATAGAGTGTATATACATAGACATAAACATGATATATACATAGACTGTATATACATAGACATCATATATACATAGACTGTATATATACATAGACAGAATTCTTGTATATATAGACTGTATATACATAGACATAGACATCATATATTCATAGACTGTATATACATAGACATCAAATACACATAGACTATATATACATAGACATCATATATACATAGACTGTATATACATAGACATCATATATACATAGACTGTATATACATAGACATAGTCATCTTGTGTATATATATATATATATATATATATACATATATATATATATATATATATATATATATATATATATATATATATATATATATATATATACTGTATATACAAAGACATAGACATCATATATACATAGACTCTATATACATAGAATCATATATACATAGACTGTATATACATAGACATCATATATACATAGACTGTATATACATATACATTATATATACATAGACAAAGCAACAAACTCCTACAAGTGAAGCCTATGCGGAAGTACTTAAAACTGCAGTTCCCCCTTCATCCACTAGGGGCTGCAAAACAGAGCAGATCCCCAAAGACTCCCATGTTAAAAAGACCAACTTCACAGCAGGAATAAACATGTTTACAGCAGAAATAAACATGTTTACAGCCTGGTTCAAAAACCCATTTGAGGTTTAATAGCTCAGGTTTACCTTCATGACAACTGTGGGGGGGAGTGAATTTTTTTTCTAACTCGCCGTTTAAAAGTCATTCAATCTCGAAGTTCTGCATATTTAGGGGCGCGTCCTTTTGATTGACAGGTACCTGATCTCCCGCTTTATGTCAGAAGAACGTAGAACAACCGCAGTTTTTAGCCGTTTAACAACGTGACTTAGCTTTAACCCACTTACCTCCGTTAGCTGGTTAGCTCCTGTTATCTCCGGGTTAGCTTGCTTAGCTCTTAGCTACAGAAAGCTCGGAGTTCGCTCGATGTCAATCATCCACCATGACGCTCACAGCCCCCCTCTCAGCTCCACCTCTTTGCCCATATTTGTATTTTCTGGGCAAGACGATACGCATGTCCCTGCCAAGATGGCGATGGTAGGAACCGCCCACCGAGCTTCAATTTTTTTTTTTTTCAAACAAAACTTTATTGACAGTTGGACATTACAAGATATGAATGCAGTACTGAACATGAACAGGTATAATGATAGGGGATCAGAGAGTATGGAGTACAAAAGAATACGTGCTTTTCAGTAAATGTTGAATAGAAGACATAAATCAGTGGTTTTAATTGCTTTATTATTTTTTGAATGTTTTATTGTTGTGAGGTATTGTTTGAATTCTTTTGTAAAGATTAAAAAGAGGGTTTTTTGTTTGAGAATTTACATTTATGAATATGGTATTTTGCCAGCAACAAAATTAGATTGATTATAAAATATTGATCTGATTTGGCAGGTTCAAAGGAAAAAAAGCCAAGAAATACATACATAGACATCATATATACATAGACATCTATATACATAGACATTGACATCATATATATACATGGACTGTATAGACATAGACATCATATATACATAAACATATATACATAGACATAGACTGCATATATACATAGACATCATATATACATAAACATCTATATACATAGACTGTATATACATATACATCATATATACATAGACATCACATATACATAGACATAGGCACATATACATAGACTGTATACATACATAGACATCGACATTCTATATTACCTAAATGCAAATGATAAATTTGACTCCTATGAGATGTTTATGGAAAAATATGATATTGATGTTTCACAAAGAGAGCTTTACATGGTAGCATAATTACCTCCACCAAGGAGGTTATGTTTTCACTGCCTTTATCTGTTTGTCTGTTTGTGTTCAAGATAACTTAAAAAGTTTCGGACGGATTTTCATGAAATTTTCAGGACTTGTTGGAAACATGAAAAGGAAGAAGTGATTTAATTTTTGTGGTGATCCAGATCACCGTTCTGATCCAGGCGGAGGTTTACGCTCTCCGAGTGTTTTTCTGGGTAACTATTTTGATACAGTACTTTATTTTCAGACTTTGTACAACTGTATCTCTATATTGATAAATTAATAAATGTAAATAAAAGAAAGAGTCAACCATAGTCAAGGGAAAGCAGCAACTATTTCTGTATTTTGTTCAGCATACGGTTGCAATTACTGGTGAAATACTGACATTTCACAAGGTTGAATAAAAAATTATTTGACCAGATGAATTCAAATGCATCAATCAACCATCAAACATGTTAATATCAAATTCATTTATACATTTCTTTATATTATCACTACCTTTTGTCTTAGTTAACCCCTTAACAGCCACCCCCCAAAATGCCAAATACGCCTGAAAAAGAAATACCCAAATTAAATTAGATGCTGTTCTTGAACCCTTTGGAGTAGATTCAAAAGCATGGTCTCTTTATAAAGAAAACACTCTAAAGTTTTACCCTGAGCTATCAGATGTACTGTAACTGTAACCAGCATAAAGTTATTGAAGTTGGAACACAAGGAAATTTCAGGTTTTTTCCCTTGTCTGAATTTCTCTACTTTGTCAACATGCTGCTCATGGAGAGATGGAGATATGGACTGGAAAATCAGATGGAGCTGTAGCATGAAGCCTTTCCTATGACCAGTTAAAATCTGGTGACAATAACAGCCACAATTATTATTCTATGAGGGCTTTACTGTAAGTATGTTCATGCGCTCCCCAAAGTGTCCATTTGGAGTCTCCAACTTCAATAAACTATAACTCCAGAACACTTCAATAAGCTATAACTCCAGAACACTTCAACATACAGTCATCAATGAGACTCTAATGAAAGGTGGTATCAAGAGGAGTCTTGTTTTGTATTCATATTTACTATCAGTATTATTGAAATTCACCAGGTGATGCATAAACACCCTAAAAGCTTATTTTTTCTAATGTGCATTATAATAAAAGAGTCAGAATAAGTTTTATGGTCATTTTTATATTTGTAAACAATATAATGCCATGTTATGTAATGTAAACAGAATGTAATAATAAAAACACCATAACACAATACAATTTACATATTTACATTAGATTAGAACTATTGTCTGATAAAGAGTGTTTGTAAAAGTAAAGTAAAAAGCAGGAGAGCAGAATATGTAGCTGTTATGATGAGCAGGGGTCCTGGTGGTCTGAAGGGCAGGAATGTAGTCTTCCTCTGGAAGGAGCTGGTCCTTCTTCATCTGAAGAGCTGCTGGGTTTCCATCACAATCACATGACAGACTAATAAAGACAAAAAAGAAGTTTTTATCCCACATTAGTCCTGCGACTGTAATAAGTGTATGTTCTAACAGACACGCATCGCTGCACGCATGCACACACACAGTATGGAAGCGGTCCACACACACGCAGATAAATCAGCAGCAGCTTATTTTCTTTCTATCATTTTCTATTTATGAACAAATGTTTACAACTGGGGGGAAATAGAGGTGTTGAACCGCTGCGTCTCTTTCATCGCTGCTCTTTTTGCTTCACGCACACTCGGACTGAACGACACCCGCATGAACGGTTCTGCCGGTCCGGGGTCTGACGTTTTAGAGCCGAGACCCCAAGTTTTCTAACAAACCAGGTCCCACGTCTTTAGCAGACCCAACAGAACCGCTGGAGATACGGCAACAGTAAGAAACAACAGAGTTACTCATCTAGACATCTTATAAAGACGCCGCAGCTGCAGATAGAGGTTCTTAATTTTCATGTTCTTCTCCTTCAGGAACCACATCTTCTTCTGCAGTCAGAGACGTCTTCCTCTGTAAACATCACTGTTCCTCCGTGTAAACGTCTCCTCCACCTCCTCGCGGGTGTAAACGACTCCTCCACCTCCTCGCGGGTATAAACGACTCCTCCACCTCCTCGCGGGTGTAAACGTCTCCTCCACCTCCTCGCGGGTGTAAACGACTCCTCCACCTCTTCGCGGGTGTAAACGTCTCCTCCACCTCCTCGCGGGTGTAAACGACTCCTCCACCTCCTCGCGGGTGTAAACGACTCCTCCACCTCTTCGTGGGTGTAAACGACTCCTCCACCTCCTCGCGGGTGTAAACGTCTCCTCCACCTCCTCGCGGGTGTAAACGTCTCCTCCACCTCCTCGCGGGTGTAAACGACTCCTCCACCTCCTCGCGGGTGTAAACGTCTCCTCCACCTCCTCGCGGGTGTAAACGACTCCTCCACCTCTTCGCGGGTGTAAACGTCTCCTCCACCTCCTCGCGGGTGTAAACGTCTCCTCCACCTCTTCGCGGGTGTAAACGACTCCTCCACCTCCTCGCGGGTGTAAACGACTCCTCCACCTCCTCGCGGGTGTAAACGTCTCCTCCACCTCCTCGCGGGTGTAAACGACTCCTCCACCTCCTCGCGGGTGTAAACGACTCCCCCACCTCCTCGCGGGTGTAAACGACTCCCCCACCTCTTCGCGGGTGTAAACGTCTCCTCCACCTCCTCGCGGGTGTAAACGACTCCTCCACCTCCTCGCGGGTGTAAACGACTCCTCCACCTCTTCGCGGGTGTAAACGTCTCCTCCACCTCCTCGCGGGTGTAAACGTCTCCTCCACCTCCTCGCGGGTGTAAACGACTCCTCCACCTCCTCGCGGGTGTAAACGTCTCCTCCACCTCCTCGCGGGTGTAAACGACTCCTCCACCTCCTGGCGGGTGTAAACGACTCCCCCACCTCCTCGCCGGTGTAAACGTCTCCTCCACCTCCTCGCGGGTGTAAACGACTCCTCCACCTCCTCGCGGGTGTAAACGACTCCTCCACCTCCTCGCGGGTGTAAACGACTCCTCCACCTCCTCGCGGGTGTAAACGACTCCTCCACCTCCTTGCCGGTGTAAACGACTCCTCCACCTCCTTGCCGGTGTAAACGACTCCTCCACCTCCTGGCGGGTGTAAATGACTCCTCCACCTCCTCGCGGGTGTAAACGTCTCCTCCACCTCCTCGCGGGTGTAAACGACTCCTCCACCTCCTGGCGGGTGTAAACGTCTCCTCCACCTCCTCGCGGGTGTAAACGACTCCTCCACCTCCTCGCCGGTGTAAACGACTCCTCCACCTCCTGGCGGGTGTAAACGACTCCTCCACCTCCTGGCGGGTGTAAACGTCTCCTCCACCTCCTCGCGGGTGTAAACGACTCCTCCACCTCCTTGCCGGTGTAAACGACTCCTCCACCTCCTTGCCGGTGTAAACGACTCCTCCACCTCCTCGCGGGTGTAAACGTCTCCTCCACCTCCTCGCGGGTGTAAACGACTCCTCCACCTCCTCGCGGGTGTAAACGACTCCACCACCTCCTCGCGGGTGTAAACGACTACTCCACCTCCTCGCCGGTGTAAACGACTCCTCCACCTCCTCGCCGGTGTAAACGACTCCTCCACCTCCTGGCGGGTGTAAACGTCTCCTCCACCTCCTCGCGGGTGTAAACGACTCCTCCACCTCCTTGCGGGTGTAAACGACTCCTCCACCTCCTCCCGGGTGTAAACGTCTCCTCCACCTCCTGGCGCTTGTAAACGACTCCTCCACCTCCTCGCCGGTGTAAACGACTCCTCCACCTCCTCGCGGGTGTAAACGTCTCCTCCACCTCCTCGCGGGTGTAAACGACTCCACCACCTCCTCGCCGGTGTAAACGACTCCTCCACCTCCTCGCCGGTGTAAACGACTCCTCCACCTCCTCGCGGGTGTAAACGTCTCCTCCACCTCCTCGCGGGTGTAAACGACTCCTCCACCTCCTCGCGGGTGTAAACGACTCCTCCACCTCCTGGCGGGTGTAAACTACTCCTCCACCTCCTTGCGGGTGTAAACGACTCCTCCACCTCCTCGTGGGTGTAAACGTCTCCTCCACCTCCCGGGTGTAAACGACTCCTCCACCTCCTTGCGGGTGTAAACGACTCCTCCACCTCCTCGCGGGTGTAAACGTCTCCTCCACCTCCTTGCGGGTGTAAACGACTCCTCCACCTCCTCGTGGGTGTAAACGTCTCCTCCACCTCCCGGGTGTAAACGACTCCTCCATCTCCTCCCGGGTGTAAACGTCTCCTCCACCTCCCGGGTGTAAACGACTCCTCCATCTCCTCCACCTCCCGGGTGTAAACGACTCCTCCACCTCCTCGCGGGTGTAAACGACTCCTCCACCTCCTTGCGGGTGTAAACGACTCCTCCACCTCCTCGTGGGTGTAAACGTCTCCTCCACCTCCCGGGTGTAAACGACTCCTCCACCTCCTTGCGGGTGTAAACAACTCCTCCACCTCCTCGTGGGTGTAAACGACTCCTCCACCTCCTCGCGGGTGTAAACGTCTCCTCCACCTCCTTGCGGGTGTAAACGACTCCTCCACCTCCTCGTGGGTGTAAACGTCTCCTCCACCTCCTTGCGGGTGTAAACGACTCCTCCACCTCCTCGTGGGTGTAAACGTCTCCTCCACCTCCCGGGTGTAAACGACTCCTCCATCTCCTCCCGGGTGTAAACGACTCCTCCATCTCCTCCCGGGTGTAAACGACTCCTCCATCTCCTCCCGGGTGTAAACGACTCCTCCACCTTCTTGCGGGTGTAAACGACTCTCCACAACAGACTTCTAGAAGATATGCAACATCTTGGTGCAGACGTTAAACCATCTCAGCTTCCTTAAGAAGTACAGTCTGCTCTGACCTTTCTTGTAGATGTAGTCAGTGTTGCATTTCCAGTCCAGTTTGTTGTCCAGCTGAACTCCAAGATACTTGTATTCCTCCACCGCCTCCACCTCCTCTCCCAGGATGGAAACAGTGCTTTGTTTATTCTTCTTCCTCCTGAAGTCAACAATCATCTCTTTTGTTTTGCTGCTATTTAATATGAGATGATTGTCACCGCACCATTTAACAAACTGACTGACCAGTTCTCTGTACTCTACTTCTTGTCCATCCCTGATACACCCCACAACTGCAGAGTCATCAGAGTATTTCTGCAGATGACAGGACTCAGAGTTGTACTGGAAGTCTGAGGTGTACAGAGTGAAGAGGAATGGCCAGAGTACAGTTCCTTGTGGTGCACCAGTGCTGCTGACCTCCATCTCAGACACACAACCTTTCAGTCTCACAAACTGGGGTCTGTTTGTGAGGTAGTCATAGATCCAGGTGGTTGTGGAGGTATCCACCTGGAATTTATGGAGCTTCTCACATAACAAAGCAGGCTGAATGGTATTAAAAGCACTGAGAAATGAAAGAACATGACCCTCAGAGTGCTGCCTGAATGGTCCAGATGAGAGTGTGTTCTCTGGAGCAGGTATATGATGGCATCTTCAACCCCAAGTCCATTACGATATGCAAACTGGAATGGGTCCTGAAAGGTGTTTACTTGCTTGTTGAGGTGAGCCAGTAAGAGTCTCTCCAGGACTTTCATGATGTGAGATGTCAGGGCAACTGGTCTGTAGTCACTTGGTTCAGCTGGTTGTGTTTTTTTAGGCACTGGAACAAGGCAGGACGTTTTCCACAGCACTGGGACTCTATTTTGTCTCAGACTGGTGTTAAAAAGTATATATATATATATATATATATATATATATATATATATATATATATATATATATATATATATATATATTCATTCATTCTTTGTTAAATGTAATGTCTTCTCCCCACTTGTTGTCTCATGATTGTCCTTTGTGCAGTACATTAAATCCTCCAGCGCTCTGCTTCGTTACTAATATATGAAGCTACGCTTTTTTTTCTTCTACTTTTTAATCCTGTGTTGCCTCTACTGGGTTCTTGGTGTGCAGGAATAATTCTAATAATAATATAATCATAATTCTAATAATTCACTTGCATTCAGGAGATTATTCACTGTGTTAATATTATTTATCAACCAATTATGTAAAAAAAAGTGTTTTTTTAGTGTGTAATATATACGGGTTGTTCCACAAAAGAGTTTTGTGGGGAAACTACGTTGATCTGCAGCAAAACTCGACAGCGGAGACCCATCCAATATGGCGGCGACGCTGGTTCACTCTCCACGCTCAACGAGGCGTCTACGTATGTATGATGTCTATGGTGTAGACAACGTGATGCGGCATCTATGTATATAATGTCTATGTCTGGGCTCAAGTTACCCGGATGTACAAACAGCGACAGATTGACGTGTTCTGAATGCACATGAAAAGAGTTTTGAAGGAAAGTAGATGAGCCACCAGAACTCTTCATTTAACTGAATCCATCTTTAATAAGGGTGTCCGTTTGTAGACATCTGGGATCTTGGAACCTGCAACGATGTATCCCGGCTCCAACACACATGAAACTGGCCTCAAAACAGCTGAACGCAGACGTGACGTTTGAGTCAGGTGTGTTGGAATAGAGATGCATCTTAAAACACGCAAGATAGCAGATCAGAAGGATCGGACTTGGGTATCCCTGGTTTATTAATAAACTAATAAGTTTTGTTGTTTCTTTATCTTAACAAAACAATGAGACTGTTGTTTTAGAGCTCAGGACACCAAAGATACACCTGAGTCCAGCCTTGTTAAACTTTTAAGTTATAATCATGACAGTCCTTATAAAGATCAGCAGATAGAACTCACTGGATTCACTATAACATGTAACCCCCCAGGTTTACCCCCTATTCCTTAAAACGTGTGGGAAAGTTACATTTTTAACTATTTCAATTTAACCTTTTTAATATAGTTAAAATTGTTTTGAAGGCTAGAATTTGATTTATTGTGTAATTATCAAAAAGAATGGAGATTGATATAATACCTTTATTGAGTTATTTTACTTTATCTTTCAAAAGAAATTCCTGTATTTTCCCAACAAATTGGGTTTGAGACTTTACTAATATAATTGGTTTGAGAAAGAAAGAAAGAAAGAAAAAGAACGAAAGAGATCCATCCGCACGTCGGCAAAACGGATCTCTCCTCGGGTCGGAACCTCCTTCCTGAGCCCGTAACCACGTAGACGCCTCGTTGAGCGCTGGAGAGGGAACCAGCGCCATATTGGATGGGTCTCTGCTTTCGAGTCTTGCTGCAGAGTCAACGTAGTTTCCCCACACAACTGGTTTATAAATAATGTAACACAGTGAATAATTTACTAAATGCAAATGATAAATTTGACTCCTATGAGGTGTTTATGGAAAAATATGATGTTGATGTTTCACAAATAGAGTTTTACATGGTAGCATAATTACCTCCACCAAGGACGTTATGTTTTTAACGGCTTTATCTGTTTATCTGTTTGTGTTCAAGATAACTATAAAAAGTAATGGACGGATTTTCATTGTTGGAAACATGAAAAGGAATAACTGATTTAATTTTGGTGGTGATCCAGATCACCGTTCTGATCCAGGAACTTTTTAAAGGCCTTGGCGGAGGTTTACGCTCTCCGAGTGTTTTTCTGGGTAACTTCTGAATTGCACAGTTTTGATACAATACTTTATTTTCAGACTTTGTACAACTGTATCTCTATACGACAAATCAATACATTCATTCATTCATTCATTCATTTTCCGAACCGCTTATTCCAATTCAGGGTCGCGGGGAAGCTGGAGCCTATCCCAGCTGGCTTTGGGCGACAGGCAGGGTACACCCTGGACAGCTCGCCAGTCCATCGCAGGGCCCAAATCAATACATGTAAATAAAAAAAAGCATCAACCATAGTCAAGAGAAAGCAGTAACTATTCCCGTATTTTTTTTAGCATACGGTTGCAATAACCGGCAAAATATTGAAAGCAGATCGTGTGGAATTACATTTCACAAGGTTGGATAATCATTTATTTGACCAGATATAAATAGATAAATTCAAATGCATCAATAAACAATCAAATATGTTAGTATCAACTTCATTTATACGTTTATTTATGTTGTAACTACCTTATTTCTTAGTTAAATAGCAGTACAAAAATATTTTAGCATAAAAGCACATCATTTTTAAATATTTTACAGTGACCTGTATCATAACAATATCTCTGTCCTCAGTAAGAAACCAAACTGTGAGAAAAATCAGGTAAAAATGGGTGAAATTGTGATTGGACCTACACTTTACAGATAAATGCATTGGAGGCGCACGGTGACCCATCCAAGATGGCGGCGCGATGAGACGTTAGCTCTATTGGCAGCGTGATGCGGATCTATGTATGTTATGTCGATGGCCGTAACCCGGATGCCAACCCGACGCGGCCACGCTGCGCCGCCGCGATGCGACTCCATCCGACATGCGACTGATTTCTGGAGGATTCTCTGCGGCTCCACGATGAGCTAAGGACGGAGAACCAGCGGATGAGTTTGGTTTCATTACGGTGAGCTGCTCGGCTCTATGTTTGGAGGGAAATAAAGAGAAAAGGTTTAGTTTGTCGGGAGATCCTCCGCGGCGGTAAAGAGGTTTGACATGAGCCGCGTGCGCGTTTCCCAGCCAAGATAAACCGGGATAAAAAACACATAAAACCCTCCTGAAGTGTTCCTACGACAGAAGCAGATCTTATCAGACATCTCCAGGTGGACTGAGGAGGTTTTATCCCGGTCCGGTAGCTTGC
Source organism: Telmatherina bonti (assembly GCF_933228915.1). NCBI lineage: Eukaryota > Metazoa > Chordata > Actinopteri > Atheriniformes > Telmatherinidae > Telmatherina > Telmatherina bonti. The sequence continues at coordinate 27,755,697 of NC_136632.1, read as the reverse complement.
TGGCTAACGCCTGTTAGCCGCACTAGTTTGTCTCAGGATGAAGGGTTAGCACGTGACGTGTCCCGGGTGATGTGGACTGTTCCCGCGCCAGGTACCTCCAAACACCTGGTCGACCACTGCAGCACCAGTAGAGGTTCCAGCCAGGCATGGTGTTGCATCATGCAGCTGTCACTCAGGTGGTCTGCACGTGACGGACCAACACATTGCGCGTGAACATCAGCAGCATGGTGTGTGTGTGTGTGTGTCGCTGTTTATGGCATCAATAACCCAAAGCAGAGGTTACCATCTGCATGTCAGCCCACTTGAATGCTTCACTGTGACTCTCAGCCACGTTTCAGGAGGCCGTGGGTCAGACAGCTACCTGCCTGGTGATGATGGTTCCTGCAGATCCCACCTGACATCACCTTTCTGTTGGGGCAGACATTTACCTGCCTGCCTCCTACCTGGTGATGATGTTCCCACCACAGATCCCACCTGCTCTTAAAGCACTTTTCTGTTTTGGTTTGAAGTTCCAGGTCCTGTTGGCACGTCCCTCTGGGAGGAGACCCCGGGGAAGACCCAGGACACGCTGGAGGGATTGGAGGGATTATATCTCTCGGCTGGCCTGGGAACGCCTCGGGATCCCCCCCGCAGAGTTGGCAAATGTGGCTGGAGAGAGGGGAGTCTGGGCTTCCCTGCTTAGGCTGCTGCCCCCGTGACCCGACCCCGGATAAGTGGCTGAAGATGGATGGGTGGGTTGAAGTTCCAGGCTCCTGAATGTCTTAAATAATTGCTGGTATCAGTAAACATCTGAAACACGTGACGTTTGTGTGAACGGTGAGCAGCTACAGATGTTTGTCTTGACAACTAAAAGTCCGCTGTTACTTCGTTAGAATAAACCAGCAGGAAGAGAAACGACAGAAAAGGAGGGGAATAGTTGTAGAAGCCACATCAGGACCACGGTGAAGGATGGAGGAAATGTTTGGAAAAGGATTTGTTTCCAGCTGACAGGAAGCAGAAAACTGGTTTAGACTGGAACTTTGTCACAAAGTCTTTTTTTTTTTCATTTTATCTGAAAATGTGCAGAAAACAGGCAGAAATCAGGACACTTTGACCCGAACCAGGACCTGAGATGGTTCTGGACCTGCTGCTTGTCCAGAAACGTCTCTGAGGAAACGGGACTGCAGCAGGCCGGAGAAGGCTGAAGGTCACATGACCCAAAACTGGACTGGAGATCCATGGAGTCTGGTCGATGGACGGGTTCTCCCCAGAACCCAGAACATCATGGAAGCGGTTTTAGGAAGTCCTTCAAAGATCTTGGGGAACTGTTCCAGAAGACATGACGGACCTCCAAGTGGGTTCAGACTGGGATGTAGAACGTTAACCTCCTCAGAACTGGACCGGGTCTGGTTCTGACTCAGATCCTGGATTTAGAGTCATGTTCTGACATGTTGGAGTGAAACTCTGCAGATGTTCCTGGAGATATTTCTAGACATGAGTCTGGATCAGGAGTTCTGGATCTCAGAAGCTGGCAGTGAACCGGGTCATGTGGCCCGGGGACCGACGCGACCCGCGGTCATGTGACCCGGGGACCGAGGCGACCCGCGGTCATGTGACCCGGGGACCGACGCGAGCCGCGGTCATGTGACCCGGGGACTGAGGCGACCCGCGGTCATGTGACCCGGGGACCGAGGCGAGCCGCGGTCATGTGACCCGGGGACCGAGGCGAGCCGCGGTCATGTGACCCGGGGACCGACGCGAGCCGCGGTCATGTGACCCGGGGACCGAGGCGAGCCGCGGTCATGTGACCCGGGGACTGAGGCGACCCGCGGTCATGTGACCCGGGGACCGAGGCGAGCCGCGGTCAAGTGACCCGGGGACCGACGCGACCCGCGGTCATGTGACCCGGGGACCGAGGCGAGCCGCGGTCATGTGACCCGGGGACCGAGGCGACCCGCGGTCATGTGGCCCGGGGACCGAGGTGAGCCGCGGTCATGTGGCCCGGGGACCGACGCGACCCGCGGTCATGTGACCCGGGGACCGAGGCGAGCCGCGGTCAAGTGACCCGGGGACCGACGCGACCCGCGGTCATGTGACCCGGGGACCGAGGCGAGCCGCGGTCATGTGGCCCGGGGACCGAGGTGAGCCGCGGTCATGTGGCCCGGGGACCGAGGCGAGCCGCGGTCATGTGGCCCGGGGACCGAGGTGAGCCGCGGTCAAGTGACCCGGGGACCGACGCGACCCGCGGTCATGTGACCCGGGGACCGAGGCGACCCGCGGTCATGTGGCCCGGGGACCGAGGCGACCCGCGGTCATGTGACCCGGGGACCGACGCGACCCGCGGTCATGTGACCCGGGGACCGAGGCGACCCGCGGTCATGTGACCCGGGGACCGACGCGAGCCGCGGTCATGTGACCCGGGGACCGAGGCGAGCCGCGGTCATGTGACCCGGGGACCGAGGCGACCCGCGGTCATGTGACCCGGGGACCGAGGCGAGCCGCGGTCAAGTGACCCGGGGACCGAGGCGAGCCGCGGTCATGTGGCCCGGGGACCGAGGCGACCCGCGGTCATGTGACCCGGGGACCGAGGCGAGCCGCGGTCATGTGACCCGGGGACCGAGGCGAGCCGCGGTCATGTGACCCGGGGACCGAGGCGAGCCGCGGTCATGTGGCCCGGGGACCGAGGCGAGCCGCGGTCATGTGGCCCGGGGACCGAGGCGACCCGCGGTCATGTGACCCGGGGACCGAGGCGAGCCGCGGTCATGTGGCCCGGGGACCGAGGCGAGCCGCGGTCATGTGGCCCGGGGACCGAGGCGAGCCGCGGTCATGTGGCCCGGGGACCGAGGCGAGCCGCGGTCAAGTGACCCGGGGACCGACGCGAGCCGCGGTCATGTGACCCGGGGACCGAGGCGAGCCGCGGTCATGTGACCCGGGGACCGAGGCGAGCCGCGGTCATGTGGCCCGGGGACCGAGGTGAGCCGCGGTCATGTGACCCGGGGACCGAGGCGAGCCGCGGTCATGTGACCCGGGGACCGAGGCGAGCCGCGGTCATGTGGCCCGGGGACCGAGGCGACCCGCGGTCAAGTGACCCGGGGACCGACGCGACCCGCGGTCATGTGACCCGGGGACCGAGGCGACCCGCGGTCATGTGACCCGGGGACCGAGGCGACCCGCGGTCATGTGGCCCGGGGACCGAGGCGACCCGCGGTCATGTGACCCGGGGACCGAGGCGAGCCGCGGTCATGTGGCCCGGGGACCGAGGCGAGCCGCGGTCATGTGGCCCGGGGACCGAGGCGAGCCGCGGTCATGTGGCCCGGGGACCGAGGCGAGCCGCGGTCAAGTGACCCGGGGACCGACGCGAGCCGCGGTCATGTGACCCGGGGACCGAGGCGAGCCGCGGTCATGTGACCCGGGGACCGAGGCGAGCCGCGGTCATGTGGCCCGGGGGCCGAGGCGAGCCGCGGTCATGTGACCCGGGGACCGAGGCGAGCCGCGGTCATGTGGCCCGGGGACCGAGGCGAGCCGCGGTCATGTGGCCCGGGGACCGAGGCGAGCCGCGGTCATGTGGCCCGGGGACCGAGGCGAGCCGCGGTCATGTGGCCCGGGGACCGAGGCGACCCGCGGTCATGTGACCCGGGGACCGAGGCGACCCGCGGTCATGTGACCCGGGGACCGAGGCGACCCGCGGTCATGTGGCCCGGGGACCGAGGCGACCCGCGGTCATGTGACCCGGGGACCGAGGCGACCCGCGGTCATGTGACCCGGGGACCGAGGCGACCCGCGGTCATGTGGCCCGGGGACCGAGGCGACCCGCGGTCATGTGGCCCGGGGACCGAGGCGACCCGCGGTCATGTGGCCCGGGGACCGAGGCGAGCCGCGGTCATGTGACCCGGACCAGGGCAACATCACACCGCTCTGAGTGGTTCCAGACGTAGGAATGTTCTGAGAGGTTCTGAGACGTCTCCTTATGGACGTGTGACGCCCGATGTTTGTTTTCTGAATCTGACATTTTCTTCTACTGACGTCCTGAGACGCCTCCAGCTCGGCGTGTTTCTGAGGTTTCGCGTGTTTCTCCATCCCGATGAGGAAATGATGACGTGAGCTTTGTGTCCTCTGAGCAGATGAGAGAGCTCCACCTGGCAGCAGCCGAGAGGAGTCCACCTGTCCTGGAGGAAAGCTAACCCCCCGATGGCCTGCCAGTCTGTCGCTGCAGTCATGGACGAGCAGGCCCTGCTGGGACTCAACCCCAACGCCGACGCCCGCTACAGGCAGAGGGTGAGACGCCGCCGTGTCGGAGCTTTTTACTCCAAACACCAACAAACCTGCAGCTGGTCGTCTTCCCGTCAGCTGGGCCGCTGCAGGCTGAGAACACCATGTTTAACTCTCAGCTAACCCAAACCCATATTTATTACCAGATCACGTTTAACTAGTTATTCTAGTTATTTTAAACAGGATTATTTTTAAAGGGTTAAACGGGAACAGCTGGGAAAAATGAGGCATTTTAACCAAATGAAGCGTCTTAAAAGCGTTGTATCGTCTCAGTCTGAAGAAACAAAAGGCAGAAAGATGTTAGCAAACATCAGAGGTGCTGTTTGGCAACGTCAGCGGCTAGCGCTGTTAGCAACTAGCGCTGTTAGCGGCCTGTTAGCGTTGGCGTTGCAGGAAGTAGTGAAGTCCCTCAGAAACGCTTCACGTCTTCACATGATGAACCTTGATGCCACAAACAGAACCCACCATAAACAACAGTAGCGTCGTAGGGCTGCTCGATTATGGCAGAAATTATAATCATCATTATTTTGACTGAAATTCAGATCTTGATTATTTAACACGATTATCTGTTTTAATTAACAACATGAATTTATTAAACATTTGGATTTGGACTTTTAAACAACGTCTTTAGGATTCCACATATTTTAGAAAACAAACAACATGAAGCTTTGTCTTGTTAAAGTGTAAATACGGATGTAAACTGGATAAATATAAGTAAGGATTAAACAATGCTGCTTGTCATGCATTATAACCGTCTAATGCACGGTTCAGAGTATAATCCACTCATACCACGGTCCCACACAGGAAACATTTTATAACACATCTGTGTTTCTTTTCTACAACATTTGCTGAATTATACAAATTATTTTACATCGGCCTGGATGTACGTTTTATACCAAACAACGGCTGTCAGGCTGCAGCGTGTTTCTCTCATTCACCTGTTAAAAGACGGCTGATCTGAACCAGCTGGTTAACACGTTGCTATGGTAACGCCCCGTAACGGAGGGATGTTACAGTGTTTAACTGGCCGAACTATGTATAGGAAAATAATGCAGCCAGTTGTCAGTGACAATGGTATAAACTATGTTTAGGTGAACTTCCACAACCTACTGCAGTTATTCTACATTGACCTGCAGCCGGAGCCGACTGAGACTGGCCGCCTGGGAGTGCTTTAGGACGGGAGAGGCTCCCGCTGCTCCTTCCTTACAGTAACTGCAGAACAACATGTGCCTTCAAGTCAGTCGCCAAAACACCAGAAAAGTCTCTAATAACTCCAGTAAAAGCTGCTAGATTTGTCGCTTTTAACAACAAAAGTCTCCAGATTTAGTGAGAAAGTCTCCAAGTTGGCAGCAGTGTCTGAATGAAAGCAAAGCGGCTGTGGGAGGAGTTTACAGCACAGCGCTGCAACGCCAGAGACGCTCAATTAGCAGCTGAAGACAGCAGGAGAGGAAACTGCAGAGAGAGAAATAATCACAGCCTTTTATTTTTATCATCGATGGAAACCCAGATCGTACTGAGATTAAAGTCCGATTCATCGCCCAACCCTGTAGCATCGCTACGGCTAGCGCTACATTAGCACAGTTCCTTTAATCCAATCAGAACACAAGCAGGAAGCAGCGCTCCAGCGAGTCGATTCAGTCACCCAACCTGCCACTGTTTGCTGTCCTCACACCGCAGCCATCTTAAACCCACGCCGGCGCCACATGCGGTCACTATGGTAACGGGAGAAAGCAGGAAGTGAGATGAGTGTTTTAGCAGCAGATGCTAACATGAAAACCTCGGTGTGCAGGCGATGACTTACTTCGAGCAGCTGAAGGAGTCCCTGGATGCCTGGGAAGTGTGTGCCGATGCCCTCGCCAAAGGAATCTACACGTGAGTGTGTTGGTCTGACGGACGGACGGCGTGCTGCAGCCGCAGACCTCCTGACTCTGTTTTCATCTCTGTTGCAGCGACGACCACGTCAAGTTCTTCTGCTTCCAAGTTCTGGAGCATCAGATCAAGTTCAGGTGAGGAAGAGGAGGACGAGGAGGTGTAGTCTGCTGGCTGCCGCAGCTGACGGTGGTTTCTGTGTTTTGTTGCAGACATGGCGGTCTGAGCGCCGCTCAGCAGCAGCTCATCAGGGAGACGCTGATGAAGTGGCTGCAGTGTCAGGTAGGAGCGCCACACGCAAACGCCACCGCTTCACACTGAAATGCAAAGCCAGGGTCACATAGAGCTGGGCGATATGGCCGAAAAACTTGACGTGTGGGGTCGTGACGTAGGGGGGTTGTGACATGTGGGGTCATGACGTGGGGGGTCGTGACCTGGCGGGACGTGACGTGGGGGGCGGGACGTAGGGGGGACGTGACGTGTGGGGTCGTGACGTAGGGGGGTTGTGACATGTGGGGTCATGACGTGGGGGGTCGTGACCTGGCGGGACGTGACGTGGGGGGTCGCGCCGTGGAGGAGGTGACGTGGGGGGTCGTGACGTAGGCGGGTCGTGACCTGGTGGGACGTGACGTGGGGGGTCGCGCCGTGGAGGAGGTGACGTGGGGGGTCGTGACCTGGCGGGACGTGACGTGGGGCGAAGTGACGTGGGGGGCGGGACGTAGGGGGGACGTGACATGTGGGGTCGTGACCTGGGGTGTCATGACGTGGGGGGTCGTGACCTGGCGGGACGTCACGTGGGGGACGTGACGTGTGGGGTTGTGACGTAGGCGGGTCGTGACGTGGGGGGTCGTGACATGGGGGGACGTGACGTGTGGGGGCGTGGCGTGGGGTGGGGGGTCGTGACGTGGGGGGGGGGGGGGGGGCGTGACGTGTGTGGTCGTGATGTGGGGGGCGTGACGTGGGGGGACGTGACGTGGGAAGCCGTGACGTAGGGGGGGCGTGACCAGTGAATTGCTGGTGAAGATGGCGCGGTGTGGAATAAACAGTGAATTTCAGAGTTTTTGTAAAGAAAGTGAGGGAGAAAAGCTTTGAAGTAGTAAACCCCTAAAATAACACTACGTGCCCACTGAACCACAGTGTTTGTAAAATCTCACAAGAGAAACAAGATTTTACGAGACATGACGCTAATGCGCTAAATATTGTTCAATGGAAACACCCACAAATCACAACTGTTGTTGGTGGAAACGTACAAAAATTGTTTTTATTTTACAACAAAATGTAATGGAAACGTAGAGGGGGCACTTATTGTTCTGCGCTAGCTGCCATGTTATGTTTACGCGTTTCTGTGGGAAACCAGCGGGAGTGACGTCACTATAAGGTACAGAAGCCCAAAAGGTGATGGCGGGGCAAAAAAATCTAGATTTTTATTTTTTTTAAAAATCTTCATAAACAGCAAATTCGAATTAATCGATTAAATCAATTAATCGCCCAGGGCTAGGTCGCGTATGAACGCGTCTGGTAGCATGACGATGAAGCCTTCCGCCGACCGCTGAGTCATGTAACCCGGCGGAGCCTTACGCCTGTCTGTCGTCTGCAGCTGATGAACGCTCAGCCTGAGAAGCCCTTCATCAGGAACAAGGCGGCTCAGGTGTTCGCCCTCACCTTCATCATGGAGTACCTGACTCTGTGGCCCAAGTTCTTCTTCGACATCCTGTCGCTGGTGGGTCTCAACCCGCACGGCGTTGACGTCTACCTGAGAACGCTGATGGCCATCGACGCTGAGGTGGTGGACAGGGACATCCTGCACACGCCCGAGGTGAGGGGGAGGAATGTGCACGCCGTGCACGTGGACTCCAGGATTCATAAACATGCAGACAGAACTTTCCAGAAATGACCAACATTTCACTTTGGACCTCCTAAATGTTCCTGATGGTTAAATAAGTGCAGATAAATCACCTGGTCCGCGTCGGGCTTCAGGTGCACGAGACTTTCCAGGAAGCTAGCAGGCTTTCATGCTAACCTGTCTGAACTTGACTTTACCAGTTTGAAGCATTTTTTCTCATGTTTATGCTAAATCTTTGTCAAAATGAAACCAAATCGGAATATTTAAACCAAATCTCAGTAGAAATTCAGAAACTTGAATAAATATTACGGATGTTTGAGTTAAAAATAAGAATTAATGAGATGAAATGTGTTAGCAGCTAGCTTGCCAGCTAATGGGGAGGACATGATCTGTGAACTTGGCTGAATTAGTTTTTTTATCTCAGATATTTTTGTCTAAATGGCACCTAATTAGCATATATTAGCATATCTGGTTTAGCCATGTAAACACGGTGAGGGGGATGTGAGACGTCTCCAGATGTGACCTCTGCAGCCGGTTTAAGCTGCTCTGTGGGGATAAGGTGCAGCGTCAGGCGGAACACACATCTTTATGGACCACCACCATTTACTTCTCTTTTAACGGCATTAAAACATGTTATTTGGAGATGAACTCAGCGGTAAAACTGGACTCTTCCTGCAGGAGACTCGTAGGAACACGCTGATCAAAGACACCATGAGGGAGCAGTGCATCCCCAGCCTGGTGGAGTCCTGGTTCCAGATCCTGCAGACCTACCAGCAGTCCCACCCGGAGCTCACCTGTCAGTGCCTGGAGGTGGTGGGGGCCTACGTGTCCTGGATCGACCTGAACCTCATCGCCAACGACCGGTCGGTGACCCGGGCTGGGCTCCTGCTTCCTGCCGGTAACCACGGCAACGGGCAGCGTTTCCCAGACTTCAACGTGTCGCGTTTGTTTCAGGTTCGTCAACCTGCTGCTGAGTCAGATGTCCATGGAGCAGCTGAGGGAGGAGGCCTGCGACTGCCTGTTTGAAATCGTCAACAAAGGGATGGACCCGGTGGACAAGACCAAGCTGGTGGAGTCTCTGTGCCGTGTCCTGCAGTCGGCCGGCTTCTTCAGCGTGGAGACGGTTTGTAGTCCGACCGAGCACGCCGTTAGACGTCATCATCGACGTGCCAAAACGCTTCATCTTCACGCGTCACCTCGTTGTTTGACGCTCCTGCAGCGCCGTGGTGGTTGTCTGCACGCCGGCCAACGCGGCGGCGTGCAGACAACCGCCAGCGTGTTGACCGTTGTGTTGGCCAGGGTGTTGACCGCCGCGTTGGCCAGCGTGTTGGCCAGCGTGTTGACAAAGGTGTTGGCCAGCGTGTTGGCCTGCGTGTTGACCGTCGTGTTGGCCAGCGTGTTGACCATCGTGTTGGTCAGCGTGTTGACCGTCGTGTTGGCCAGCGTGTTGACCATCGTGTTGGTCAGCGTGTTGACCGTCGTGTTGGCCAGCGTGTTGGCCAGTGTATTGGCCAGCGTGTTGACCGTCGTGTTGGCCAGCGTGTTGACCGTCGTGTTGGCCAGCATGTTGACTGTCACGTTGGCCGTCGTGTTGGCCAGCATGTTGACGTCGTGTTGGCCGTTCTGTTGACCAGCATGTTGACCGTTGTGTTGGCCAGCGTGTTGGCCGTTGTGTTGGCCAGCGTGTTGGCCGTCGTGTTGGCCGTTGTGTTGACCGTCGCGTTGACGTCATGTTGACCGTCGCGTTGACCAGCATGTTGACCGTTGTGTTGGCCAGCGTGTTGACCGTCGCGTTGGCCAGCATGTTGACGTCATGTTGGCCAGCGTGTTGACCGTTGTGTTGGCCAGCGTGTTGGCCGTTGCGTTGACCGTCGTGTTGACCAGCATGTTGACCGTCGCGTTGGCCAGCATGTTGACGTCATGTTGGCCAGCGTGTTGACCGTTGTGTTGGCCAGCGTGTTGACCGTTGTGTTGGCCAGCGTGTTGGCCGTCGTGTTGGCCAGCGTGTTGACTGTCGTGTTAACCGTCATGTTGGCCGTCGTGTTGGCCAGCGTGTTGACCGTCGTGTTGGCCAGCGTCCGGCGTGTGGACTGTCGTGTTGACTGTCGTGTTGGCCAGCGTGTTGGCCGTCGTGTTGGCCAGTCTGTTGGCCGTCATGTTGGCCAGCGTGTTGACCGTCGCGTTGGCCAGCATGTTGACGTCATGTTGGCCAGCGTGTTGACCGTTGTGTTGGCCAGCGTGTTGGCCGTTGCGTTGACCGTCGTGTTGACCAGCATGTTGACCGTCGCGTTGGCCAGCATGTTGACGTCATGTTGGCCAGCGTGTTGACCGTTGTGTTGGCCAGCGTGTTGACCGTTGTGTTGGCCAGCGTGTTGGCCGTCGTGTTGGCCAGCGTGTTGACTGTCGTGTTAACCGTCATGTTGGCCGTCGTGTTGGCCAGCGTGTTGACCGTCGTGTTGGCCAGCGTCCGGCGTGTGGACTGTCGTGTTGACTGTCGTGTTGGCCAGCGTGTTGGCCGTCGTGTTGGCCAGTCTGTTGGCCGTCATGTTGGCCAGCGTGTTGGCCAGCGTGTTGGCCGTCATGTTGGCCAGCGTGTTGGCCGTCGTGTTGGCCAGCGTGTTGGCCGTCGTGTTGGCCAGCTTGTTGGTCAGCGTGTTGGCCGTCGTGTTGGCCAGCTTGTTGGTCAGCGTGTTGGCCGTCATGTTGGCCGTCATGTTGACCATCGTGTTGGTCAGCGTGTTGACCGTCGTGTTGACCAGCATGTTGACCGTTGTGTTGGCCAGCGTGTTGACCGTCGCGTTGGCCAGCATGTTGACGTCATGTTGGCCAGCGTGTTGACCGTTGTGTTGGCCAGCGTGTTGGCCGTTGCGTTGACCGTCGTGTTGACCAGCATGTTGACCGTCGCGTTGGCCAGCATGTTGACGTCATGTTGGCCGTCGTGTTGGCCAGCATGTTGACGTCATGTTGGCCGTCGTGTTGGCCAGCGTGTTGACCGTCGTGTTGGCCAGCGTGTTGACTGTCGTGTTAACCGTCATGTTGGCCGTCGTGTTGGCCAGCGTGTTGACCGTCGTGTTGGCCAGCGTCCGGCGTGTGGACTGTCGTGTTGACTGTCGTGTTGGCCAGCGTGTTGGCCGTCGTGTTGGCCAGTCTGTTGGCCGTCATGTTGGCCAGCGTGTTGGCCAGCGTGTTGGCCGTCATGTTGGCCAGCGTGTTGGCCGTCGTGTTGGCCAGCGTGTTGGCCGTCGTGTTGGCCAGCTTGTTGGTCAGCGTGTTGGCCGTCATGTTGACCATCGTGTTGGTCAGCGTGTTGACCGTCGTGTTGGCCAGCGTGTTGACCATCGTGTTGGCCAGTGTATTGGCCAGCGTGTTGACCGTCGTGTTGGCCAGCGTGTTGACCGTCGTGTTGGCCAGCATGTTGACTGTCACGTTGGCCGTCGTGTTGGCCAGCATGTTGACGTCGTGTTGGCCGTTCTGTTGACCAGCATGTTGACCGTTGTGTTGGCCAGCGTGTTGGCCGTTGTGTTGGCCAGCGTGTTGGCCGTCGTGTTGGCCGTTGTGTTGACCGTCGCCTTGACGTCATGTTGGCCAGCGTGTTGACCAGCATGTTGACCGTTGTGTTGGCCAGCGTGTTGACCGTCGCGTTGGCCAGCATGTTGACGTCATGTTGGCCAGCGTGTTGACCGTTGTGTTGGCCAGCGTGTTGGCCGTTGCGTTGACCGTCGTGTTGACCAGCATGTTGACCGTTGTGTTGGCCAGCGTGTTGACCGTCGCGTTGGCCAGCATGTTGACGTCATGTTGGCCAGCGTGTTGACCGTTGTGTTGGCCAGCGTGTTGGCCGTCGTGTTGGCCGTCGTGTTGACTGTCGTGTTAACCGTCGTGTTGGCCGTCGTGTTGGCCAGCGTGTTGACCGTCGTGTTGGCCAGCGTGTTGGCCGTCGTGTTGGCCAGTGTGTTGGCCGTCGTGTTGACCAGCGTGTTGGCCGTCGTGTTGGCCAGCGTGTTGACCGTCGTGTTGGCCAGCGTCCGGCGTGTGGACTGTCGTGTTGACCATCGTGTTGGCCAGCGTGTTGGCCGTCGTGTTGGCCAGTCTGTTGGCCGTCATGTTGGCCGTCGTGTTGGCCAGCGTGTTGGCCAGCGTGTTGGCCGTCGTGTTGGCCAGCGTGTTGGCCGTCGTGTTGGCCAGCTTGTTGGTCAGCGTGTTGGCCGTCATGTTGGCCAGCGTGTTGGCCGTCATGTTGGCCAGCGTGTTGGCCGTCGTGTTGGCCAGCGTGTTGACCGTCATGTTGGCCAGCGTGTTGGCCAGCGTGTTGGCCGTCTTGTTGGCCAGCGTGTTGACCGTCATGTTGGCCGTCATGTTGGCCAGCGTGTTGACCGTCATGTTGGCCGTCATGTTGGCCGTCATGTTGGCCAGCGTGTTGGCCGTCATGTTGGCCAGCGTGTTGACCGTCATGTTGGCCAGCGTGTTGGCCGTCATGTTGGCCAGCGTGTTGATCGTCATGTTGGCCGTCATGTTGGCCAGCGTGTTGGCCGTCATGTTGGCCAGCGTGTTGGCCGTCATGTTGGCCAGCGTGTTGGCCGTCGTGTTGGCCGTCATGTTGGCCAGCGTGTTGACCGTCATGTTGGCCAGCATGTTGGCCGTCGTGTTGGCCAGCATGTTGGCCGTCATGTTGGCCAGCATGTTGGCCGTCGTGTTGGCCAGCGTGTTGACCGTCATGTTGGCCGTCGTGTTGGCCGTCGTGTTGGCCAGCGTGTTGGCCGTCATGTTGGCCAGCGTGTTGGCCGTCATGTTGGCCAGCGTGTTGGCCGTCATGTTGGCCAGCGTGTTGGCCAGCGTGTTGGCCGTCGTGTTGGCCAGCGTGTTGGCCGTCATGTTGGCCAGCGTGTTGGCCGTCATGTTGGCCAGCGTGTTGGCCGTCATGTTGGCCGTCATGTTGGCCGTCGTGTTGGCCGTCATGTTGGCCAGCATGTTGGCCGTCGTGTTGGCCAGCATGTTGGCCGTCATGTTGGCCAGCATGTTGGCCGTCGTGTTGGCCAGCGTGTTGACCGTCATGTTGGCCGTCGTGTTGGCCAGCGTGTTGGCCAGCGTGTTGGCCAGCGTGTTGGCCGTCATGTTGGCCAGCGTGTTGGCCGTCATGTTGGCCAGCGTGTTGGCCAGCGTGTTGGCCGTCGTGTTGGCCAGCGTGTTGGCCAGCGTGTTGGCCGTCATGTTGGCCGTCATGTTGGCCAACATGACGGCCGTCATGTTGGCCAGCGTGTTGGCCGTCGTGTTGGCCAGCGTGTTGGCCGTCATGTTGGCCGTCGTGTTGGCCGTCGTGTTGGCCAGCGTGTTGGCCGTCATGTTGGCCAGCGTGTTGACCAGCATGTTGGCCGTCGTGTTGGCCAGCGTGTTGACCGTCATGTTGGCCGTCGTGTTGGCCAGCGTGTTGGCCGTCGTGTTGGCCAGCGTGTTGGCCGTCATGTTGGCCAGCGTGTTGGCCGTCATGTTGGCCAGCGTGTTGGCCGTCATGTTGGCCGTCGTGTTGGCCAGCGTGTTGGCCGTCGTGTTGGCCAGCGTGTTGGCCGTCATGTTGGCCAGCGTGTTGGCCGTCATGTTGGCCAGCGTGTTGGCCGTCATGTTGGCCGTCGTGTTGGCCAGCGTGTTGGCCGTCGTGTTGGCCGTCGTGTTGGCCAGCGTGTTGGCCGTCGTGTTGGCCAGCGTGTTGACCAGCGTGTTGGCCGTCGTGTTGGCCGTCGTGTTGGCCAGGGTGTTGGCCAGCGTGTTGGCCGTCGTGTTGGCCAGCGTGTTGGCCGTCGTGTTGGCCAGCGTGTTGACCAGCGTGTTGGCCGTCGTGTTGGCCAGGGTGTTGGCCGTCGTGTTGGCCGTCGTGTTGGCCGTCGTGTTGGCCAGCGTGTTGGCCTTTAACTACATGGATGCATTGAAACATTTAAACTGTCTTGGGATTGCACATATTTTAAAAAACAAACAACATGAAGCTATGTCTGGACAAAGTGTAAATATTGATGTAAACTGGATACATATAAGTAAATACATTACATAATTTGTTTAGAAAATATTTATAAATATATTTATAAAAATAAATACATGAACTAATAAGTTTGAATAAACAAATGTTCAAAAAGTTGTAAAATTTTATAAACTTCTAATTAAAGGAGAAATACGATGAAAACAGGATTTTAATAAACTTCATTGAGACGTAAACCTGTAAAAACTGCATATAAAATGTACTTTCTGCGGTGAAGTCGGATTAATGTAGATAAACCGTGCCGGCAGGAGGAGGACGTGGACTTCCTGGCCAAGTTCTCCCGGCTGGTCAACGGGATGGGTCAGAGTCTGGTCCTGAGCTGGACCAAGCTGGCCAAGGCCGGGAGCGTGAAGGAGGCGGCGGAGTCGCTGCAGGCGCTGGAGGCCAAGGTGCCGCTGCTGCTGCAGCTGCTGGTGCACGAGGACGACGACATCTCCGCCAACATCGTCGGCTTCTGCTACGACTACCTGCACGTGCTCAAACAGGCGAGTCACATGACACTTGTGGCTTCACGGCGCCGAGGCGTGACATTAAACGCTGCCTTTGTCTTCCAGCTTCCTCAGCTGAGCGACCAGCAGAAAGCAAACATCGAGGTGAGTCTGCCAGCGAGGTTGCCGCCGTCTTTCGTCCATGTTAACCAGGTTAAAACATGGCGTCTTCTCCCCGCAGGCCATCATGCTCGCCGTCATGAAGAAACTCACCTACGACGATGAGTACAACTTCGACAATGAGGTGAGTGTTTGCTCGTTGGGTGGCGGCGAGGGAGGCGGCGGTCTGACGCTGTGGGTGTGTTCATCAGGGCGAGGACGAGGCCATGTTTGTAGAGTACAGGAAGCAGCTGAAGATGCTGCTGGATCGACTGGCGCAGGTTTCTCCTGAGCTGCTGCTGGAGGCTGTTCGCCGCGTCTTCACCAACACCATGCAGTAAGTAAACCTACAGCGCTGCCGCCACACAAAGCGCTGGTGGGGCCGCGTTGATGGCGGCGCGCTGGTGGGGCCGCGTTGATGGCGGCGCGCTGGTGGGGCCGCGTTGATGGCGGCGCGCTGGTGGGGCCGCGCTGATGGCGCTGCTGTATGCTGTCTCTCATCAGGACCTGGCAGACGGCGCCCTTCATGGAGGTGGAGGTGGCCATCAGGCTGCTGTACATGCTGGGCGAGGCGCTGCCGGCGTCGCACGGCGCCCACTTCTCTGGAGACACGGCGAAGACCAGCGCTCTGCAGGACATGATGAGGACGGTGAGTCACATGACCCTCAGCTTGCTGCCTCTGAGCGCTGTGACACATTTCCACGTCCTGCTGAGACGCTGTTAGCTTGTTGTTCTCGCCAACCTGCTCCGTCCTGCTGGTTGGAGTTTACATGGTACCCGATTCAACACGCGTGTGCACGTCGTGTGCACGCCAATACTGCTATTCAATCCAGGTCCTGGTCCATGTTGCTGCTGCAGGTCCAGGTCCTGGTCCAGGTCCAGGTTCTGGTCCAGATTCATGTCGCTGCTGCAGGTCCTGGTCCTGCTCCAGATCCATGTCGCTGCTGCAGGTCCAGGTCCAGGTCCTGGTCCAGATCCATGTCACTGCTGCAGGTCCAGGTCCTGGTCCGAAGTCCTCTGCTGCAGACCTCTGACCCCCGTCCAGTCCAGATTCTGTCTTAGGGACTGTTGCTGCAGCCTGTTTGGACCTGTTGCCATGGAAACCCCTCCCTCTCAGATAAATAACGGTCTCACGTCGGTCCCCCAGCTGGTGTCCTGCGGCGTCAGCAGCTACCAGCACTCCTCGGTGGTCCTGGAGTTCTTTGAGACGGTGGTCCGGTACGATAAGTTCTTCATCGTGGAGCCGCAGCACATCCCCAACGTCCTGGTGAGTCCGGAGAACATCTCCAGCTCAGAACCGCATCCCGCCCAGTTTCTGACCGACCCGTGTGTTTGCTGTCAGATGGCGTTCCTGGACCAGCGAGGACTGAGGCACGCCAGCCCGAAGGTGCGCAGCCGGGTGGCGTACCTGTTCTCCAGGTTCATCAAGACGCTGCAGTGAGTCCGCCGGTCCAGATGTTGCCTCCCGTCCAGACGTGCAGCTGCTGACCGCTGCTCTGTTTCCTCCATAGTAAACACATGAACGCCTTCGTCGAGGACATCCTGACCCGGATCCAGGACCTGCTGGAGCTTGCTCCTCCGGTGAGTCTCTCCTCGCCATCCTCTTCTAAGCCCCTCCCCCTCCCATGGCTGAGCTGTGTCTCGGTCGTCGCAGGAGAACGGCTTCCCGGCACTGCTGACCAGCGACGACCAGCTCTTCATGTTCGAGGCGGCGGGCGTGCTGATCGTCAACAGCGACAGTCCGGCAGAGAGGAAGCAGGCGCTGATGAGGAGTCTGCTGACGCCGCTGATGGACGCCTTCCGCCTGCTGCTCGCCAAGCTGCCGCAGGAGATGGAGGAGGAGCACCAGGCCGCCCTTGCAGACTGTCTGAGCCACGCTGTGGGCTTCGCCAGGTAAGATTCGATGGCTGCCTCACCACGCCAGGCGTGGTTCATCAGCCCGACTCCTGGTCTTACCAGGACCGCCCGCCTATCAGGGTCGGAACCGCCCGCCTATCAGGGTCGGAACCGCCCGCCGATCAGGGTCGGAACCGCCCGCCGATTGGGATCGGAACCGCCCACTGATCGGTTTTGTCGGAACCGCCCACTGATCGGTTTTGTCGGAACCGCCCGCCGATTGGGATCGGAACCGCCCGCCGATTGGGATCGGAACCGCCCACTGATCGGTTTTGTCGGAACCGCCCGCCGATTGGGATCGGAACTGCCCGCCGATTGGGATCGGAACCGCCCACTGATCGGTTTTGTCGGAACCGCCCGCCGATTGGGATCGGAACCGCCCACTGATCGGTTTTGTCGGAACCGCCCGCCGATCGGGATCGGAACCGCCCACTGATCGGTTTTGTCGGAACCGCCCACTGATCGGTTTTGTCGGAACCGCCCGCCGATTGGCATCGGAACCGCCCACTGATCGGTTTTGTCGGAACCGCCCGCCGATCGGGATCGGAACTGCCCGGCTTTCTTCTGTATATTGTGATGAGGATGCAGGAAAACGTTCTTCTTCTGACTCAGAAGTGGATCTGCAGACGTTCAGTCCGTCTCCTGCGTCGGTCCATGTTGAGGATCTTGGATGTCCGCCACAGAAAACAGAGCAGTACCACTGGAAACCACAGGGGGCAGGGTTGGAAAACAAATCCCAGAACTACCACCCAACCCCCTAAAACCTAGACCACCAGACTTCCTCTGGTTCCCCAGGCACAGCTGTCTGAACAAAAAGAAGGATTAAAAACTATTATTTACACTCATGTCTCTTTTCCATCAGTACCAGCTCATCTCAACTCAACAGGTCTCAGCTTGGTCCAGTTTCTTTTCCATCACAGTTTACTACCAGGTCTAAAAGGGGCGGGGTTTGTGTGACATCGCTGTGACGTCAGTGTTATAACGACAAGCTCCATAGCAACACAGGACCGAGAGACAATCTGCTTACTTGGTCTTCGGTCGCCGACCATAAATCGTCTCCATCTGCAGGAATCACTTCCAGTCTGTCTGTTTGATCCACTCAGACCATCGTGGTCCTCGACCTGCTGATAGTCACTTCTGAGATTTTCCAGCTTCTCTTGACGCTGCTGGAAACTCCGTTGCTAGTCGTAGATGTTGAGTCGGAAAGCTCTTGATAGATGTTTTCATCTCGTGTCGCTCCATCTAGTTCCCTCTCTATCCTTTCCTCAGCAACCAGAGACACGTCTCCACCTCAGTGCTGGACCACATTACAGGTCGGTCGCTACAACCCAGCAGAAACCCGACCTTCAACAAACCACTTGCAGTTTTATTGAAAGATACCACTTGACTTTCATACAAGTTGATACAATACAATGTGTGTTAGGTACACGACTGTGCATGTATGTGTGTGTGCGACTCAGTCTGTGTGGGTGTGTGTGCTTGGTGGGTTCAGAAGTTCCATGTGTATGTGTATTCCTGTTCCCGTAACCGTTCTAATGGGAACCAGAGGTTTTTTCAATCTCGGCCGGTCCTGTGTCCTTGGCTAGTTGGCCAGACTTCCTGTTATTCAAAACAGTTCTCAAGCCCTCACACACACGAGAAAACTTTTAACTTGTACATGAAGATTCAGGAAGAATATACCAATATAAGATTAATAAGAAATTATCATATTGTAAACTGAAAATAATAAAACAAACTGAAATTCCGGTCACCTGACCAATAGCAGCTTGCAGTCTGGCGACGTCACACACAACCCGACTCAGCTAGCTCAGAACCTGGACTGAAGGGTTCCAGAAACCAGTAAACGGGTAGAAAAGCCGCGTGGAAAACCCTCAAAACGGAGCCGAGGCGAGTAGAGTCGAGCTAATCCTAGTGGAAACGGACCGTAAGGTGGATGTCGGACCAGAACCTCAGGTTGAGTCGAGCTGATCCTGGTGGAAACGGACCGTAAGGTGGATGTCGGACCAGAACCTCAGGTTGAGTCGAGCTGATCCTGGTGGAAACGGACCGTAAGGTGGATGTCGGACCAGAACCTCAGGTTGAGTCGAGCTGATCCTGGTGGAAACGGACCGTAAGGTGGATGTCGGACCAGAACCTCAGGTTGAGTCGAGCTGATCCTGGTGGAAACGGACCGTAAGGTGGATGTCGGACCAGAACCTCAGGTTGAGTCGAGCTAATCCTAGTGGAAACGGACCGTAAGGTGGATGTCGGACCAGAACCTCAGGTTGAGTCGAGCTGATCCTGGTGGAAACGGACCGTAAGGTGGATGTCGGACCAGAACCTCAGGTTGAGTCAAGCTGATCCTGGTGGAAACGGACCGTAAGGTGGATGTCGGACCAGAACCTCAGGTTGAGTCGAGCTGATCCTGGTGGAAACGGACCGTAAGGTGGATGTCGGACCAGAACCTCAGGTTGAGTCGAGCTGATCCTGGTGGAAACGGACCGTAAGGTGGATGTCGGACCAGAACCTCAGGTTGAGTCGAGCTAATCCTAGTGGAAACGGACCGTAAGGTGGATGTCGGACCAGAACCTCAGGTTGAGTCGAGCTAATCCTGGTGGAAACGGACCGTAAGGTGGATGTCGGACCAGAACCTCAGGTTGAGTCGAGCTAATCCTGGTGGAAACGGACCGTAAGGTGGATGTCGGACCAGAACCTCAGGTTGAGTCGAGCTAATCCTAGTGGAAACGGACCGTAAGGTGGATGTCGGACCAGAACCTCAGGTTGAGTCGAGCTAATCCTAGTGGAAACGGACCGTAAGGTGGATGTCGGACCAGAACCTCAGGTTGAGTCGAGCTGATCCTGGTGGAAACGGACCGTAAGGTGGATGTCGGACCAGAACCTCAGGTTGAGTCGAGCTAATCCTGGTGGAAACGGACCGTAAGGTGGATGTCGGACCAGAACCTCAGGTTGAGTCGAGCTGATCCTGGTGGAAACGGACCGTAAGGTGGATGTCGGACCAGAACCTCAGGTTGAGTCGAGCTGATCCTGGTGGAAACGGACCGTAAGGTGGATGTCGGACCAGAACCTCAGGTTGAGTCGAGCTGATCCTGGTGGAAACGGACCGTAAGGTGGATGTCGGACCAGAACCTCAGGTTGAGTCGAGCTGATCCTGGTGGAAACGGACCGTAAGGTGGATGTCGGACCAGAACCTCAGGTTGAGTCGAGCTAATCCTAGTGGAAACGGACCGTAAGGTGGATGTCGGACCAGAACCTCAGGTTGAGTCGAGCTGATCCTGGTGGAAACGGACCGTAAGGTGGATGTCGGACCAGAACCTCAGGTTGAGTCGAGCTGATCCTGGTGGAAACGGACCGTAAGGTGGATGTCGGACCAGAACCTCAGGTTGAGTCGAGCTGATCCTGGTGGAAACGGACCGTAAGGTGGATGTCGGACCAGAACCTCAGGTTGAGTCGAGCTGATCCTGGTGGAAACGGACCGTAAGGTGGATGTCGGACCAGAACCTCAGGTTGAGTCGAGCTTATCCTAGTGGAAACGGACCGTAAGGTGGATGTCGGACCAGAACCTCAGGTTGAGTCGAGCTGATCCAGGTGGAAACGGACCGTAAGGTGGATGTCGGACCAGAACCTCAGGTTGAGTCGAGCTGATCCTGGTGGAAACGGACCGTAAGGTGGATGTCGGACCAGAACCTCAGGTTGAGTCGAGCTGATCCTGGTGGAAATGGACCGTAAGGTGGATGTCGGACCAGAACCTCAGGTTGAGTCGAGCTGATCCTGGTGGAAACGGACCGTAAGGTGGATGTCGGACCAGAACCTCAGGTTGAGTCGAGCTGATCCTGGTGGAAACGGACCGTAAGGTGGATGTCGGACCAGAACCTCAGGTTGAGTCGAGCTGATCCTGGTGGAAACGGACCGTAAGGTGGATGTCGGACCAGAACCTCAGGTTGAGTCGAGCTGATCCTGGTGGAAACGGACCGTAAGGTGGATGTCGGACCAGAACCTCAGGTTGAGTCGAGCTGATCCTGGTGGAAACGGACCGTAAGGTGGATGTCGGACCAGAACCTCAGGTTGAGTCGAGCTAATCCTGGTGGAAACGGACCGTAAGGTGGATGTCGGACCAGAACCTCAGGTTGAGTCGAGCTGATCCTGGTGGAAACGGACCGTTGGTCCCACTAGGAGACACTTCTATCACATAATCCTTGACTTGGTTCCTCATCTGGCCGATAATCAGACTCTCTTTACAAACCGAGGAAGGGATGACCTGAAACACTCGTCCGTCTTCCTGTGTCCTCCTGCTTTGTGGACAGCTGCAGGTTTTCCATGTTTCCTGCTCCAACACGCCTGATTCGTCGTGCAGGACTTGACAAGCTGTTGGAACCAGGGAAAGGTGTAAAACCTGCGTGCCGGGTGTCCCGGAGGAGGACATGAGCGAGCTAAGGACTGTCCTGTCCGTGTGGTTGTCCTGCAGCCGGACCAGCAAGGCGTTCAGCAACAAGCAGACGGTGAAGCAGTGCGGCTGCACCGAGGTCTACCGCGACTGTCTGCACGCCTTCCTGCCGGCGCTGAGCTGCCCCGTCCAGCGGGGGGTGCTGCGCAGTGCTGTGCGCTCCTTCCTGCACAGGATGATCATCTGCCTGGAGGAGGAGGTGCTGCCCTTCATCCCCGCCGCCTCCGAGCACATGCTGAAGGACTGCGAGGCCAAAGACCTGCAGGAGTTCATCCCACTCATCAGCCAGATTACCGCCAAGTTCAAGGTACGCACAAGCCCCCGCCGCCGCCGCCGTGTCCTCACACAGCCCCCGTAACGGTTGCTCCTCCCGTTGCCATGGCAGCGGCAGGTCTCCCCCTTCCTGCAGCAGGTCTTCATGCCCCTGGTTCTCGCCATCTTCGAGGTTCTGGCCCGGCCGGCGGAGGACAACGACCAGACGGCGGCGCTGGAGAAGCAGATGCTGCGGAGGAGCTACTTCAGCTTCATCCAGGCCATCACAGGAAGCGGGATGAACGAGGTCATGGCCAATCAGGGTGAGCGGCACCACCGGGGAGGGAGGGGCCTTCTCAGGGCGTCGGCTGATCAGCTGTTTTGGTTCTGGTTCCAGGAGCGGAGAACATCGAGCGGATCCTGTTCACCATCATCCAGGGCGCCGTGGATTTCCCAGACCCCGTCGCCCAGAAGACCTGCTTCATCATCCTGTCCAAGCTGGTGGAGCTGTGGGGTGAGTCCAGACCGCCGTCTGTCCCCGCCGAGCCCGTCCCCACGCTCCCGTAGGGTTGCACGATTATCACTACAATTATTAATCAGCATTATTATGATTAATATTTTAATCACCATCATTTAGTGTCTGGAAAAATATTTGTCTTTATTGCAACACTTGTAAACAACCTGCCTGGCAACTTTACATATATATGTATGTTTATACACATAAATATAAATATATATATATACATATATATATATATATAGATTATATATATATATATATATATATAATCTATATTAGGGCTGTGACGATATGCTTTTGTCCCGATTCAATTTAAATTGTGATTCTCACAATTCTTTGATATTGCTGATTTTTGTAGATTAAAAACAAGATCAGTATATAAAACTTGTTTTTATTTCCTCATTATTTTTCTTGATTTCAGTTGGGAAAAGCAACACAATAAGCCAGACCATCATTCTGCTGCTATAAAGCCCAAGAGGACACGTAAAAAGATTAATAAAAACAATAAAAATGACAAAAATTTTATCATGGATCATTTTTATTTATTTGAGAAAAATTTAATTTTTTGTTAAAAAAATCGATTTTAGAATTGTGAAGCAAAAAAATCCAGATTTTTAATTTTTCCATTCAATTTTCCCAGCCGTAATATGTATCCGTGTCTGTGTAACCGGTCTAACTCTGTCTTCTCTGAAATCTGAGAAACCACGATGAAAATCAGATTAACCGTGCAGCTCTACGCTCTCGTCCCCCCGCAGGAGGGAAGGACGGCATGGTGGGCTTCCCCGATTTCATCTACAAGCACATGGTGCCGGCGTGCTTCCTGGCGCCCCTCAAGCCCACCTTCGACCTGTCGGACGCCCAGACGGTTCTGGTGAGTCCCGGGCCCGGGTCTGGCTGCTAACGCTGCGTTTGTCTGCCTGTCTGAGCGGATCTTGTGTCTTCCAGACGCTGTCGGAGTGCGCGCTCACGCTGAAGATGATTCACCTGAAACGGGTAAAGCTGGCTCCTGATTGGTCGGGTTGTCTCTGCTGTTTGTTCTGCTGAACGTCTTGTTTTCCTCTTCAGGGTCCTGAGTTCCTCCAGTTCCTCCAGCAGGACTACCTGCCGTCCCTGCAGGTGTCCCCGGAGATCGCCCAGGTAACACTGACGCACCGCAGCTTCACAGCTGGAACCACATCTGCACAGTTATCAGTTATTCCACAAGCTCATCAATAACCATGTCTGCAAACACACATTTTTTCAGGTTTTTGTGATAAATTTCTTTCAATTTTATTTTCAATTTAAACCAGTAAATATATTATTTTTTAAATAGAAAATATTGACATATTGTTTTTATGTTAAATTTAAATCAGTGAATATATTTTTTATTGAATAGAAAATATTGAAATATTGTTTTTATGTTAAATTTAAAGCAGTACATTTAGTTTTTATTGAATAGAAAATATTGACATATTGTTTTTATGTTAAATTTAAAGCAGTAAATATAGTTTTTATTGAATAGAAAATATTGAAATATTGTTTTTATGTTAAATTTAAATCAGTGAATATATTTTTTATTGAATAGAAAATATTGAAATATTGTTTTTATGTTAAATTTAAAGCAGTAAATTTAGTTTTTATTGAATAGAAAATATTGACATATTGTTTTTATGTTAAATTTAAAGCAGTAAATTTAGTTTTTATTGAATAGAAAATATTGACATTGTTTTTATGTTAAATTTAAAGCAGTAAATATAGTTTTTATTGAATAGAAAATATTGAAATATTGTTTTTATGTTAAATTTAAAGCAGTGAATATAGTTTTTATGGAATAGAAAATATTGAAATATTTTTATGTTGAATTTAAAGAAGTAAATTTAGTTTTTATTGAATAGAAAATATTGACATTGTTTTTATGTTAAATTTAAAGCAGTAAACGTGTTTTTCTGGATGTTTTGTGGGTGAAAGTCGAAACTTGTGGAGAATAATTCACGACTTTTTGCTTTTTAACTCGTCTTCTCAGCCTGGATGAGTTTTTCCTGCATTTATCATCGCTGGGAATAAATGACAAAGTTGTGTAACTGTGTTTATTTGTGTGGCGACGCGGTGGACAAACGCTGCTGCTGCTGCTTCTTCTTGCAGGAGTTGTGTCAGGTGCTTCAGCAGCCGGACGTCAAGGTCCTGAAGAGCTACATGAAGGTAGGAGGTTTGTCTGTCCGCCAGCAGGTCCTGCTGCTTCGACTGCCGTGTAACCCTTCCTTCACTTCCTTCCTTCACTTCCTTCCTTCCTTCCCTCCAGGCCTTTTTCCACCGAGCCAAGCTGTAGAAGGACAAATTGGGAGCTGACTCGGACTGCAGGACTTTGTACAGGAAGTGGGGTGAAACAAGAAGTGAGCATCGAGCTGCTTTTGGAAGGCGGGACTGAATCCTCTGGCGCCGCCCCCCCACCGTGGTGAGGAGGGAGAGAGGAAGCTGCCGGCCTGGAGAACGTTTCCCACTGTCCTGCTGGGACTCAGGAGGAAAGCTCTGCTCCAGTCCAACGTTACCATTTCAAATCCAGCTGGACAGAAATGATTTGGCGCCGGAAACCGTGTCGGCTTTGTGCTGTTTGAAGCGTCAGAGCTCCTGGACGCGACGCTCGCTGGGGGGGCCGTTCACATGGAAACGAAACGTGTAAATAAGACAAAAACATGTTGAAATGTAAATAAAGTTCCTGGTTTAGTTTTTTAAAAGAAGCGTGGGAAAGCCGACGTGGGAAGCCCGTTAGCGCCACGCCGACGTGGGAAGCCCGTTAGCGCCACGCCGACGTGGGAAGCCCGTTAGCGCCACGCCGACGTGGGAAGCCCGTTAGCGCCACGCCGACGTGGGAAGCCCGTTAGCGCCACGCCGACGTGGGAAGCCCGTTAGCGCCACGCCGACGTGGACAGTTTTTATTTCAGCCTTAAACGTTGAATGAAGAAAACTTTTTGTTAGAATTGAATTGGATTTAAATTAGACTTAAAGTGGAGGTTTTGCTTTTTATTTCCCCAGTTGGAGCGACAAACGAGACGTTTCTTATGAAATTACTGTGAAACATTTTCCACTGAATATTTCTATTAATTTCTGACTCGGACGGCGTAAACGGCTCAGCTGATCCGTTTCTTTTGCAGTGAGATTTCTTATGATTTGCAGGATTTCCTGCTTGTTGCGGATTCGGGTCGACGTTTTGGGCGATTCTTCGGGACTGGAAAATGGTTGCAGCCATTTTAAATGTCGCCATGTTGGAGGAAAAGTTTGAGTTTCTGAAAGAATTATTTTGCTGAAGTCTATTTTGTTCTGATTCTGGGAGCTTTGAAACTTCATGTAAGAAACCTGGAAAGGAAAGTGGAAAAATGCTGGAAGATGCTGGTTGTTTCAAGAATTCCTCTGTAGAGAAGCTGATGATGGATAAAGTTTTATTTGAAGTCCTGATCAGTGAATTAAGTTTCTCACTAAATCTTGGCATTAATGGGCTTCCGTAGGGAAGGCGGGATCGTTCACATGCAGCTGCTGTGAAAGCAGGAATTTACCAGTTTCTGTATGAAAGTGCTCGATGCGCTCGCCGTGCTGAAGCAGCCGCAGGATAAATCCAGATAAAATCCACTTTGACCGTCAGCTGATCTGTACCTGGCCTGTTTGTACATCCCACACAGAAATACATGTATTTAAGTTGCTGTCTTGTGTATTTCTTCTGATTGAAGTTTCTGCGTTCTCGGCTCTTCCTGAGACGCTGCCTTTGGAAGAGCTCCGGTGGAAGAGCCTGAACGTTTTGGATCTGCAACCAGACAGCTGGAATAAAACCAGTACGAAGCAGTTTGGTCGTCAGACCTTTTCTCTGCTGTCCTGTGAGGTTTTATAAATCTGGGAATGTTGATTAAAATCCTGGAATAAAAATAACCGTAAAAGGAAAGTTCAGCAGAAAATGATTTTCCAAAAGGAATATAAAGGTGAAGATCTGATGGAACCTCCGTCACTCCTCCACGTCTCTGGTCCAGGACCTCCGTCACTCCTCCACGTCCCTGGTCCAGGACCTCCGTCACTCCTCCACGTCCCTGGTCCAGGACCTCCGTCACTCCTCCACGTCTCTGGTCCAGGACCTCCGTCACTCCTCCACGTCTCTGGTCCAGGACCTCCGTCACTCCTCCACGTCTCTGGTCCAGGACCTCCGTCACTCCTCCACGTCTCTGGTCCAGGACCTCCGTCACTCCTCCACGTCTCTGGTCCAGGACCTCCGTCACTCCTCCACGTCCCTGGTCCAGGACCTCCGTCACTCCTCCACGTCCCTGGTCCAGGACCTCCGTCACTCCTCCACGTCCCTGGTCCAGGACCTCCGTCACTCCTCCACGTCTCTGGTCCAGGACCTCCGTCACTCCTCCACGTCTCTGGTCCAGGACCTCCGTCACTCCTCCACGTCTCTGGTCCAGGACCTCCGTCACTCCTCCACGTCCCTGGTCCAGGACCTCCGTCACTCCTCCACGTCCCTGGTCCAGGACCTCCGTCACTCCTCCACGTCTCTGGTCCAGGACCTCCGTCACTCCTCCACGTCCCTGGTCCAGGACCTCCGTCACTCCTCCACGTCTCTGTTCCAGGACCTCCGTCACTCCTCCACGTCCCTGGTCCAGGACCTCCGTCACTCCTCCACGTCTCTGGTCCAGGACCTCCGTCACTCCTCCACGTCCCTGGTCCAGGACCTCCGTCACTCCTCCACGTCCCTGGTCCAGGACCTCCGTCACTCCTCCACGTCCCTGGTCCAGGACCTCCGTCACTCCTCCACGTCCCTGGTCCAGGACCTCCGTCACTCCTCCACGTCCCTGGTCCAGGACCTCCGTCACTCCTCCACGTCTCTGGTCCAGGACCTCCGTCACTCCTCCACGTCTCTGGTCCAGGACCTCCGTCACTCCTCCACGTCCCTGGTCCAGGACCTCCGTCACTCCTCCACGTCCCTGGTCCAGGACCTCCGTCACTCCTCCACGTCTCTGGTCCAGGACCTCCGTCACTCCTCCACGTCCCTGGTCCAGGACCTCCGTCACTCCTCCACGTCCCTGGTCCAGGACCTCCGTCACTCCTCCACGTCTCTGGTCCAGGACCTCCGTCACTCCTCCACGTCCCTGGTCCAGGACCTCCGTCACTCCTCCACGTCTCTGGTCCAGGACCTCCGTCACTCCTCCACGTCCCTGGTCCAGGACCTCCGTCACTCCTCCACGTCCCTGGTCCAGGACCTCCGTCACTCCTCCACGTCCCTGGTCCAGGACCTCCGTCACTCCTCCACGTCCCTGGTCCAGGACCTCCGTCACTCCTCCACGTCCCTGGTCCAGGACCTCCGTCACTCCTCCACGTCCCTGGTCCAGGACCTCCGTCACTCCTCCACGTCTCTGGTCCAGGACCTCCGTCACTCCTCCACGTCTCTGGTCCAGGACCTCCGTCACTCCTCCACGTCCCTGGTCCAGGACCTCCGTCACTCCTCCACGTCCCTGGTCCAGGACCTCCGTCACTCCTCCACGTCCCTGGTCCAGGACCTCCGTCACTCCTCCACGTCTCTGGTCCAGGACCTCCGTCACTCCTCCACGTCTCTGGTCCAGGACCTCCGTCACTCCTCCACGTCCCTGGTCCAGGACCTCCGTCACTCCTCCACGTCCCTGGTCCAGGACCTCCGTCACTCCTCCACGTCTCTGGTCCAGGACCTCCGTCACTCCTCCACGTCCCTGGTCCAGGACCTCCGTCACTCCTCCACGTCCCTGGTCCAGGACCTCCGTCACTCCTCCACGTCTCTGGTCCAGGACCTCCGTCACTCCTCCACGTCTCTGGTCCAGGACCTCCGTCACTCCTCCACGTCCCTGGTCCAGGACCTCCGTCACTCCTCCACGTCTCTGGTCCAGGACCTCCGTCACTCCTCCACGTCTCTGGTCCAGGACCTCCGTCACTCCTCCACGTCTCTGGTCCAGGACCTCCGTCACTCCTCCACGTCTCTGGTCCAGGACCTCCGTCACTCCTCCACGTCTCTGGTCCAGGACCTCCGTCACTCCTCCACGTCTCTGGTCCAGGACCTCCGTCACTCCTCCACGTCCCTGGTCCAGGACCTCCGTCACTCCTCCACGTCCCTGGTCCAGGACCTCCGTCACTCCTCCACGTCTCTGGTCCAGGACCTCCGTCACTCCTCCACGTCCCTGGTCCAGGACCTCCGTCACTCCTCCACGTCCCTGGTCCAGGACCTCCGTCACTCCTCCACGTCCCTGGTCCAGGACCTCCGTCACTCCTCCACGTCCCTGGTCCAGGACCTCCGTCACTCCTCCACGTCCCTGGTCCAGGACCTCCGTCACTCCTCCACGTCTCTGGTCCAGGACCTCCGTCACTCCTCCACGTCTCTGGTCCAGGACCTCCAGCGGGTTAAAATCCTTTCAGCGATAATCGTGGTAATTGATCGTTTTCCAGAGAGAGCTGCCTGTGTGTACGACTATCTGGGGGTGTGTTGTAGTTGTACATGTCAGACCAGAACTTGTTTAACTGGCTTTTGGTCATTTTTCTGACCATTTTGGAAGTTTGACCCTGTCAGCATAAATCTGTTTAATCCATGACTCAGCACTTTTCTTTGTCATCAGTTTTTATATTACAGCAAAAACTTTGGAGAAATTTGTTTTTTGAACATGATCATGGTAAAAACTACTAGTTTCATCTATATCCAGGACGTTTTCATATATTTATAGAGAATATACATATATTTCCACAAAACTTGATTGATAGCTGTTCATGGTACGACGCTGCAGAATGACACTGGTACAGTAGTCTGTGTACAGCTACTAAAACAGTCTGAATCCACCGTCCGTCCATTATAACAACACAGTTATTAATGTCAGAACTGCAGGCACCATGAGGGATGCACCCTTCTCTAAACATGTCCTAACTGGGCCTGATCAGCCATTTTCCTGCCCTGGAGTCATGTGTTAGTGGGACAGCTCTTCAGGTGACTTAAATCTGTTGCTGCTGTACAAGAATACTTCAGACTCATGCTGGTCACTGGGAGTTCAGCATGGCGCCTCATGGAGAGGAACTTTGAGGCTCTGAAAGAGGATGGTTGCTCAACATAAAGATGGCCTCGGCTGTGAGAAGATCAGCTGCAGCCTGGTGGCCGAGACCCTGCAGCGGTTTAACAGGACAGCTTCCACCCAGAACGGGCCTCATCCGTCACAGCAGATTTATTTCTGAAGCACTTTAAAAACAAACAGCGGACCAGAGTGCTGGACAGAAACAGCAAGTTATTAAAAACAGCTTAATAAAATGAAAAATAAAATTGTAAAATAAAAGAGATACGTGAAAAATACAAGAACACAGATGACAACTCAGTCTTGCTAAAATGCAGAAGAATAAAACTGTTTTTCAAAGCGGAGTTTTCCTGTCTGACCTGCAGAGGGAAACTTCCACATGTTTGCAGCTGGAGCTGAAAAGTCTGGATTTACAGACAGAAGCGTCTGGTCGGCTGGTCTCAGAGCTGCTGTGGCACATCGGGATGCAGTAGAAGCCTCTGATCGGCTGATCTCTTCAGATTGTTGAGGGAACCATGAATGCCAACATGTACTGTGACATATTGACCCCCCGCTTCAGAAACTGGGGCCCAGCAGCGTTCCAACGTGGAAACAACCAGAAACATGTCCTAAAGACAGCTGCTGCATCCTGAAGAAGCTGATGGACTGGCCAGGTCCACCAGCTCCATGATGTCGTCAGAGGATTCCAGTGGAGGGCTCCAGTAAACTCCATGTCCATGTATAATGTATATATACACACTGTATATTTTATATATACAGTGTGTATATATGTATGTATATATATATATATATATTGTGTGTGTGTGTGTGTGTATGGAAGCCTATTGCTGCCAGTAAATAAAGTCATAGAAAAAAAAACTGAATCTTGACTTTAATGTAAATTTTTCTCATGAAATTTAATATTTTTCACACATTTCTTTGAGTACTTTGGTGAAATTGTCAGTCTCATTTCAACACATTATTCATGTGAACGCCACGCTGACATACAGGACAGTTTTAACATATGACAAAATATTTCAGACAAAACGGCAACATCAGCACTTTATCCATAAAGTCCAATTTAAATCAATCTCCAAGTTTTTTCTTTAAAACTTATTTAAATGAGGAAATTTGGCCAAAAAATTTCCATAAATCTGCTTTTTTTCCTCCACTTTTCCTTTCAGCAGGAAAAACTCTGCTTGCAGTTTTTATTTCAGGCATCTGAGAGTAAAACTGAAGCTTAAACGGAATAAATTCAACTTTTTAATGAATTAAATTCCCGAGCAGGAAACAGGAAGTAATGTCAGCTCTCCGTCCGTAACCATAAAAAAAAAAACTTATTATTTACTGCAACACAAATCAAGCAGCTTCAGGCCAGAAAGCCTCTGAACAGAAATTCATTCTCCAAACGAAAGGAAGCCGACAGCGGAGCACCGCCCTCGGCTCGCCGTCCTGTCCCGCGCCTTTCTGTCCACGTCTCCGTGGAAACCATCTCTGGACGTGGACTGGTGCTTCTTCAGCCTTTGATCACGGCGATCGGCCGTAGTTTGATGGCTTTCTTGCTGATTCCCGCATCGTGACACGTGTTGACGACGTCCGTCACGTTTTTGTACGATTCTGGAGCCTGAAAGGAAACATAAGGAGACACCGGTTCGATTCCTCGTCTTCTACCAAACAGGAAGTGTGTGTCATCCTCACCTCTTCCATCACCAGTTTGGGTGAAGCCACCCGGATGGCGATGCCCATGTCGGCCAGTTTGTCCAGGACGTCCTGGAAGTCCAGATTCCGGCGGGACTTAGCACGGGACAGAGCGCGACCCTGGAGGAGCGGACAGTCAGTGCCCTGGAATCAAACTAACGGTGTGCGTAACGTTTTAGCATTATGCGGCTCTTACCGCTCCATGGCAGGTGGTGCCGAACGTCTCCGTCATTCCCTGCTCCGTCCCCGTGAGGACATAACTGCAGGTCCCCATCGTCCCTCCGATCAGCACCGGTTGACCCGTAAGCTGCAACAAAAACAGAAACCTTTAAAAGAAGACGACACGTCCTGCTGTTGCTCCGCCAGCCGCCGCCATTCTCACTACGGTGTCTCTGATAGGACAAACCAGATTTAAAACCGCAGTAATGGAACTAGAGCCCTATCTGGGGTAAGTGATGCTTTAAAAGCACCACAGAAGAAGACAACGTTGAGCTGCTATTCCCAGTTTCACCACTTGATGCCAGTAATCTTTCAAACTGGACCTGTTAAAAGGGAGTTTTTTCCTTCCCACTGTCGCCAGTGTGCTTGGATGGGAGGATGGGAGATGGAGTTGGTTTCCTTATAATTGGCTTTCATTATGTTTTCTTCTCTGTCTGTGAAGCGTCTTGAGATGGCATTGCCGTGATTTGACGCTATATCAATAAAGTTGAATTGAACTGAACCTGTTCAGGTCGAACTAAAATTTTAAACAACCGATCAGTTCTTTCGCCATTTTCCATCTTAGGAAAGGAAAAAGTTTTTCGCCGTGACGTTTGAACAGCTCGGACCTCCGGCAGGATTCAGACCAGTTTCGGCTGGTTTCTGATGATGTCACACGGCGCCGTCCTCACACT
Organism: Telmatherina bonti; assembly: GCF_933228915.1. Classification (NCBI taxonomy): domain Eukaryota; kingdom Metazoa; phylum Chordata; class Actinopteri; order Atheriniformes; family Telmatherinidae; genus Telmatherina; species Telmatherina bonti. The sequence continues at coordinate 27,724,415 of NC_136632.1, read as the reverse complement.
AACGCGCATCTTGCACGTCATGTTTAGTCAGTGTGTCCACAAGGGGGCAATGCTGAGTTCACTTCCACATTCTGACGCCAGCTGATGGCAACCGTCTGGAAACACCCGAAGAAGAAGAAATCCTCTCAGATTTTTTTTTTTTTTTTACTGTTTACAACTTCTTCTTCTGGTGCTTTCATTAGGAGATTCTTCTTCTCTGGTTGTGTGTCAGCAGTACAACTCAACACCGCCCCTCGTGGTTTCTGGTGGTATCACTTCATTTCCTGCATCCGATGATGATAGCTAAGGCAAACTGCGTAACGTTACCGACACAGGATAGGGTGAAAAGTGGCGGACCTGGTAGTCGACCGGGATCAGGGGGTGGTGCGGGGGAAAGGCCCGGGTGGATCCTTTACGGTGAACCAGCAGCGTCCTCTGCTTCCCATCTACCATGTGCTCTTCAACCTTGGCGATGTTGTGAGAAACGTCGTAGATGACGTGCATGTCGAGGTCGTCCGGCGTCGTGCCGAAAACCTTGGAGAAGGCCTGAAAGACGACATGAAGATTTTAAATCTGGGTTTTTTCTTTACAGACTTTATGACACGTCGACCAGCGTCAGCAGCTCAGGTAAGTCCAGTCACTGATGAGGTCATGGCGGGCGCTTCAGAAGCACTGTTGACAGAAGCCGGGCGTGCACTTGGAGCGATCCGGGCGTGCACCTGGAGCGGTCCGGGCGTGCACCTGGAGCGGTCCGGGCGAGCGTACCTGTCTGGTGAGGAAGGTCATGGACGAGCGGTTGACCCAGGCGTAGTTTCCTGCAGCCGCCATGCCCTTCAGGTAGTCCTGACCCTCCTGCGAGGTGATGCGAGCGCAGGCCAGCTGCCTGTCGTTCACTGTGATCTTATCGCGCTTCATCGCCTTCTCCATGGCAACCAGAGCATCTGTAATTAAAGGATCCGGTTTCTGTCATTCTATCTATAACAAGACATTTCCGGACTCTCCGTGCAACCCGCCGGAGCTGGTGGGGCGGGGCCTACCTGTCGCCACCTGATGCCCAAGGCCCCTGCTGCCGCTGTGGATCATCACGCACACCTGGCCCTTGTGGTCGATGCCCATCTTCTTGGCGGCGTAGTCGTTGTAGATCTCGTCCACTACCTGAATTTCGGCGTAGTGGTTTCCCGCTCCCAGAGTTCCCAGCTTCAACACAAAGAAACAGGAGTCGTTTCTGGGGTCCATTGCTGTCCATCTTCACCTGTAAGGGGCGGAGCCTCCAGGTTACCTGTGGCAGGCCTCTCTTCTTGGCCTTGGATGACACCTTGTTGGGGTCGGCCTGCAGCATCCGGCCGTACTCCTCGCAGTGCTCCTTGTCCTCCGCCCAGGCGTAGCCCTCCCTCAGAGACCAGTCCACCCCCATCTCCAGAGCCTCCTCCAGGTCCCTGAGGACAGGTGAGACAGGTGAGACCGACAGGTGGAGGGGGTCAGCGTTGTGTCCTGGAGCAACCAGCTTACTTGGCTCCCATCGGGATGACACCTTTGGAGCCGACGCCGACTGGGATGTGGTCGAACAGCGACTGGGCCAGCTGCTCCTTCACCGGCTGGACGTCCCGCTCGTCCAGGTTCGTCCTCAGCAGGCGGACGCCGCAGTTTATATCGAAACCAACGCCGCCTTCAACACGAAACAATGATTCTTCCTGGTTTTTACTAATCAGAAGGTAAATTTGTGATGAAACGTTTCTTACCTGGAGACACGACAGCATCTGGGTCGTTCATGTCGAATGCCGCCATGTTGCCGATGGCGAACCCGTACCCCGAGTGGACGTCCGGGAGACCGATGGACCTCTGTGGACACCAGAAACATCGTAAAGACGAATGACTGTCCTCACGCTGCTGAAAGTCCGTCTGAAACGCTCAAACTCACGTGCACGATTCCAGGCAGCGCCGCCACGTTACCGATCTGCTTCATGGCCGGCAGGAAGCCGCCCACACCTGAGGAAGACACACAGCACAGGTGAGACGGGGGGGGGACACGGCGGAGACTGTGCTAGAGCGACGGCTGACCTCCTCCTCGACAGGCGTTACGGAGCTCCTCAAACATCAGCTTCTCCAGCGACTCGTTCACGTAGAAGTTCCCTTCAACCTGCCGGAAAAGTTCAGCGTGAGACTTCACGGAGCAGAACAGGGCCACGAAGAACCGGGTCAGACGTCCAGAACAGGGCCACGAAGAACCGGGTCAGACGTCCAGAACAGGGCCACGAAGAACCGGGTCAGACGTTCAGAACAGGGCCACGAAGAACCGGGTCAGACGTCCAGGACAGAGCCGCGAACAGGGCCACGAAGAACCGGGTCAGACGTCCAGAACAGAGCCGCGAAGAACCGGGTCAGACGTCCAGAACAGGGCCGCGACGAACCGGGTCAGACGTCCAGAACAGAGCCGCGAAGAACCGGGTCAGACGTCCAGAACAGAGCCGCGAAGAACCGGGTCAGACGTCCAGAACAGGGCCGCGAAGAACCGGGTCAGACATCCAGAACAGGGCCGCGAAGAACCGGGTCAGACGTCCAGGACAGGGCCGCGACAAACCGGGTCAGACGTCCAGAACAGAGCCGCGAAGAACCGGGTCAGACGTCCAGAACAGAGCCGCGAACAGGGCCGCGAAGAACCGGGTCAGACGTCCAGAACAGAGCCGCGAACAGGGCCGCGAAGAACCGGGTCAGACGTCCAGAACAGAGCCGCGAACAGGGCCGCGAAGAACCGGGTCAGACGTCCAGAACAGGGCCACGAAGAACCGGGTCAGACGTCCAGGACAGAGCCGCGAACAGGGCCGCGAAGAACCGGGTCAGACGTCCAGAACAGAGCCGCGAACAGGGCCGCGAAGAACCGGGTCAGACGTCCAGAACAGAGCCGCGAACAGGGCCGCGAAGAACCGGGTCAGACGTCCAGAACAGGGCCACGAACAGGGCCACGAAGAACCGGGTCAGACGTCCAGAACAGAGCCGCGAACAGGGCCGCGAAGAACCGGGTCAGACGTCCAGAACAGGGCCGCGAAGAACCGGGTCAGACGTCCAGGACAGGGCCGCGAAGAACCGGGTCAGACGTCCAGGACAGGGCCGCGAAGAACCGGGTCAGACGTCCAGAACAGGGTCGCGACGAACCGGGTCAGACGTCCAGAACAGAGCCGCGAACAGGGCCGCGACGAACCGGGTCAGACGTCCAGAACAGAGCCGCGAAGAACCGGGTCAGACGTCCAGAACAGAGCCGCGAAGAACCGGGTCAGACGTCCAGAACAGAGCCGCGAACAGGGCCGCGACGAACCGGGTCAGACGTCCAGAACAGAGCCGCGAAGAACCGGGTCAGACGTCCAGAACAGAGCCGCGAAGAACCGGGTCAGACGTCCAGAACAGGGCCGCGAAGAACCGGGTCAGACGTCCAGAACAGGGCCACGAAGAACCGGGTCAGACGTCCAGAACAGGGCCGCGAAGAACCGGGTCAGACGTCCAGAACAGGGCCGCGAAGAACCGGGTCAGACGTCCAGAACAGAGCCAGCGTTCTGGCTGAGGTTCTGTGACGGTACTGGTTCAGGATCATCGTTCAGTGACGCTCCGGGTTCCGGACCTGGGTTCTGGGACGCTACCGGTTCTGTATCAGGGTTCTGGGACGCTACGGGTTCTGGATCAGGGTTCTGGGACGCTACGGGTTCTGGAACAGGGTACTGAGACGCTACGGGTTCTGGATCAGGGTTCTGGGACGCTACGGGTTCTGGATCAGGGTTCTGGGACGCTACGGGTTCTGGGACGCTACGGGTTCTGGAACAGGGTACTGAGACGCTACGGGTTCTGGATCAGGGTTCTGGGACGCTACGGGTTCTGGATCAGGGTTCTGGGACGCTACGGGTTCTGGATCAGGGTTCTGGGACGCTACGGGTTCTGGATCAGGGTTCTGGGACGCTACGGGTTCTGGATCAGGGTTCTGGGACGCTACGGGTTCTGGATCAGGGTTCTGGGACGCTACGGGTTCTGGATCAGGGTTCTGGGACGCTACGGGTTCTGGATCAGGGTTCTGGGACGCTACGGGTTCTGGATCAGGGTACTGAGACGCTACGGGTTCTGGATCAGGGTTCTGGGACGCTACGGGTTCTGGATCAGGGTTCTGGGACGCTACGGGTTCTGGATCAGGGTACTGAGACGCTACGGGTTCTGGATCAGGGTTCTGGGACGCTACGGGTTCTGGATCAGGGTTCTGGGACGCTACGGGTTCTGGATCAGGGTTCTGGGACGCTACGGGTTCTGGATCAGGGTTCTGGGACGCTACGGGTTCTGGATCAGGGTACTGAGACGCTACGGGTTCTGGATCAGGGTTCTGGGACGCTACGGGTTCTGGATCAGGGTTCTGGGACGCTACGGGTTCTGGACCAGGGTACTGAGACGCTACGGGTTCTGGGACGCTACGGGTTCTGGATCAGGGTTCTGGGACGCTACGGGTTCTGGATCAGGGTACTGAGACGCTACGGGTTCTGGATCAGGGTACTGAGACGCTACGGGTTCTGGATCAGGGTACTGAGACGCTACGGGTTCTGGGACGCTACGGGTTCTGGATCAGGGTACTGAGACGCTACGGGTTCTGGATCAGGGTACTGGGAAACATTCCTCTCATCGCTCCACACCTCCAGACATATAAAGCTAGAAGAGCCTGCTGTCAGTTCTAAGCATAGACTGAATGGGTTCTAAGACAACATAACTATGTCTGTCAGGGCTAGAGGCTAACAGGCTAGCCGGTTAGCACCGCCTACCTGCATGTTGGGAACGAAGCCTTTTTTAATCCTCCAGCAGTTACTGGTGACTTTATCCAGGTACTGCAGCTCATCGTTGTAGCTTCGGCTCATGTTTGCGCTCCACACCTGGCCGCAGGCGACCGAATTTGCTCTTAAATGCTGCGATTCTGCAGCCGTTGGACGCCACGCAGCAGAACTTACGGCGCTACGGAAGCCCGTGAGACGTGAACGCGAGTTTCAGCTCGGAATGCCGCGGAGAGATAATTACATTTAAATATTTTTCTCAAATAAAAATTATCTCATTTCATCTTTTATTTAACGTATTTTTATGCCTCTTGCTTGTGTGTATCAATAACACGTAAACTTGGTGTACTTGTAGTTTTGGTTCACCAAATACCGGAAATTACGTGATACCCTTTAAAATAAAAGCCTAACTGCTCCCCCACTTTGATTCTAAAATTATCATTTTATTTGTTTTGAAAATCCAGAGCGGAAGTTCCGTGCTGTGCGCTAAAGTTCGCAACAGCCGGTTTGTGTTTGCAGACAAAAAGACATGAAATACGCAATAAATCTTCGTATAAATCCGTCATGTAAGTGTTTTTGTCTTTAGCTTTATACCGCATTAGCTTTTACGTTAGCTTATGAAGCTAATCAGTTAGCATGACTGTGACGCAGCAGTTTTAGTATCTAACGTCCTGAAAAGAAAGCGAAATTTTCTGCACTTTGAGTCTTTTTCTGCAGCCTGTCAGGTATTTAACGCCATGTAGATCATGCATTGCGTGGGTTTACTTCTGTATAAATGTTGTTTAAAAGTGTTATGGGCGTGAATGTCAAAATTAAACTGTTTTAATAAGAGTTATTAATCATTTATTCTATAATCAGTGATATTTTTCTCTGTTAGAGAGTTAAATTAGTGTTAATAACTCAGCAGAACGTTATTGGTTGATAAGAATAAATATATGGACTGATTTCGTGTTAAAATAAGTTGTAAAAATGACTAAATGTATTACAGCTACAGTAAGAGGGTTAAAATTTCCACCAATTTCCTCTAGTTGTTCATAAACTTTAATGTTTAAGTAAAGCCTTAAAAAGTAGTCACGATGTGATGTTTATACAGATACTAGACAGAAGCCAGGGGGGTTCTGGGTAAGTTAGGGTGCAGAAAAGAACTGCTGAATCATCCTGGTGAGAGCAGCGTCTCTCAACCTCATAGCAACACAGTAACTCTTGTAAAGTCTTTTTACAGTACCCCCTAACCACTGCAAAGTCCTTTTGGTTAAGAAAGAAACATGAAAAACAGCTCTTTAACCTTTGTGTTTAGTTTATTACACTTTAATCGTGGAAAACAATGCCAAAGGTTTTGCACATCTCTACTACGCTTCAACCAGGACTCTATCTTTTGCGTTGTCAAGGCGACAGTGACTGACGGATATTATTCGGCTCGTAACAGGTGGAGTTCTATTCATGTCTGAATGTGGGATTTTGGGAGGAATAAAATGGTGTCAGTCTAACTATAAGTCCAGTTTATGAATGTACACCAAGGCCGGATCGTTATGGGCGCAGACCAGGGCCCATGTGGGGCCCACATAGGGCAAACAGCAGCAGTTGGGACATAAAAAATGTACATTAAAGCCACAGTTGCACCACAGTGTCTAGTGTATTGTTATTGGTGCCACTGGCTGAGAGATGTTAGAAATGTAGTTTCACAGTCTATCATTCACAATTTTCACAATGTTGCAGTGGGGTAGGGGGCCCCTGGAACACTGGGCCCAGGGGCCTGTGTACTTTTCATCCGGCCCTCAGACGGAGACTGGAAGCAGTTTGGTGGGAAAAACGTCCCTCTTCCTGCTTATGAGGTCATGTGATCACGGAGGCTGATGTGCTCTGGTCGTCAGAATGAAGCTGCGAGTTCGGATCAACCGGCAGACCAGTAAGGTGGACTTGGCGTCAGAGGAACCCAGTCTTTCTGAACTGAGAGATGTCGTCAAGCAGACGCTGCTGCCTTCTCAAGGACTCAGGTCAGTTTTCATCACGATTCGAGGGCCGGCTTCCTGCTGACCTGGATCTTCATCCTTGCCTCCTTCCTTTTTAGCGCCAACACAGAGTTCAGTTTGTCTCTGAACGGGTCGGAGCTCCTGTCGGACTCGGATCAGACTCTGGCATCCTGTGGCATCGTCTCTGGTGATCTGATCTGTGTCGTGCTGCCGCAGCCTCTGGCCGTCGCACCCTCAGACCCGACCAGCAGCTCCGCTGACATGGCCAGAGACGATCAGCAGACCAGCAGCCGGGCCGCTGGTCAGGTGAGCTCCGAGGACAGGTGCAGACTGTCACCATGGTAACATGGTAAAAACATGACAGGATGTGTGAGTTACACGGTGCATCAAACCCGTCTTTATTCCCACACAATAAACATTCTATAACGCTTTTTATTTCCACACACCCTGCTGAACATGCTGAACACTGATTGGTTGAACTTGTCTGATCAGTGTGTTTAATGTGCGGCGGTGCTTCTAACACACCGTCTGTCCGTTCAGTCCAACAGCTCCGTGATGCAACTGATTCCTCCTGCGTCAGGTGGAGGTGGCCTGACAGGAGCCTGCAGGGGAGGTCTGCAGCCAGACCCCCCCCCCCCACCCCCCTCTCGTTATCGGGGACATTTTCCAAATAGAAACTTGCAGTTTCATCCATTTTCCCCAGAAAATGGATGAAACTCAGAATACAGTGAAAAAATGGAGACCTGGAGCGGTCACATGACTGAAGGTGAAAGATGCGCGACTGATTAATCAGCTCTTCCTGAATAAGTGCAGTTGTACATGTTGATCTGTCTTTCCTGTCCTCTCCACCCCAACCAGTCGAGGCAGATGGCTGCCCTCCCTGAGCCGGGTTCTGCCGGAGGTTTTCTTCTTGTTAAAGGGGAGTTTTTTCCTTCCCACTGTCACCGTGTGCAGCTCAGGATGGGGGATTGGATCCAAGTTATGACTCGATGCAATCAGTTGGTTTCTATTATAGGATATGTATGAATTGGATATAAATGATGTGTATGTAAAGTGTCCTGAGACAACATTGTTGTGAAGTGGTGCTGTACAAATAAAGTTGGATTGAATTGATTGGATGCGGACGTCCACCAGGTGGCGCTGTGTCACATCTCTGCTGGGTCAGATGATTGATTAGCGATCAGTTGGTGATCAATCAGAGGTCAAACAGTGAAGCTGATTCACAGAATTTATTGTCAATCAGATTTCATTAATCCATGATGGATAAATGAAGTGTCACCGAATAAGTTTCCTTTTCCTGCCGCTTGTTGATGATTTTCATTTGTTTCTGATCTGCAAAGCTGCAGAAAAGACAGAAAAACCTAAATCTGGATGTTTTTTTTATTACTTTGGGAACTAATAAAAGATTTTAAATTTAAAAATTCCCAAACTCAGCTTGATGAAACTGTCGACGTTCAAGTTGTTTGTAAAGAATAAACATAAACTAGATGTTTATGGGTGGAAAAGTCATAAACATTATTTAACTTCACATTTAACCAACAAGCCAGTTCAGTTTAGCTTTATTTAAACACCACAAATTCACAACAATCATCTCAATTCAATTCAACTTTATTTATATAGCGTCAAATCACGGCAATGCCATCTCAAGACGCTTTACAGACAGAGGGGAAAACATAATGAAGGCCAATTCATAACAGCCTATATAAGGAAACCAACAGACTGAGTTGAGTCCAACTCAATCTCCCATCCTGAGCAAGCACACTGGCGACAGTGGGAAGGAAAAAACTCCCTTTTAACAGGAAGGAAACCTCCGGCAGAACCCGGCTCAGGACAGGCAGCCATCTGCCTCTGCTGTGTGGGGGGAAGAGGACAGAAAGACAACAGACAACAGGAACTGCTACTCCCGGCCAGGGAGACATCCAACAGGCGCGACGTCTCCGTCGTCATCCAATAGCCTCGACGTGGAACACCGAAACCTGAAACATTTTCACTCACTTTGGACTCCAAATGAAGCTCAGTCGTCCTGTCTTCCGTCTGTCTTCCGTCCGTCTCTGTCTCCTGTCCGTCTCCCGTCCGTCTTCCGTCCATCTCTGTCTCCTGTCCGTCTCCCGTCCGTCTTCCGTCCATCTCTGTCTCCTGTCCGTCTTCCGTCCATCTCTGTCTCCTGTCCGTCTCCCGTCCGTCTTCCGTCCATCTCTGTCTCCTGTCCGTCTCCCGTCCGTCTTCCGTCCATCTCTGTCTCCTGTCCGTCTCCCGTCCGTCTTCCGTCCATCTCTGTCTCCTGTCCGTCTCCCGTCCGTCTTCCGTCCATCTCTGTCTCCTGTCCGTCTTCCGTCCATCTCCCGTCCGTCTCCCGTCCGTCTTCCGTCCGTCTCTGTCTCCTGTCCGTCTCCCGTCCGTCTTCCGTCCGTCTCTGTCTCCTGTCCGTCTCCCGTCCGTCTTCCGTCCGTTTTCCGTCCGTCTCCCGTTCGTCTCCCGTCCGTCTCCCGTCCGTCTCCCGTCCGTCTTCCGTCCGTCTTCCGTCCGTCTCTTCCGTCCATCTCCCATCCGTCTCCCGTCCATCTCCCGTCCGTCTCCCGTCCATCTCCCGTCCGTCTTCCGTCCATCTCCCATCCGTCTCCCGTCCATCTCCCGTCCGTCTTCCGTCCATCTCTGTCTCCTGTCCGTCTCCTGTCCGTCTTCCGTCCGTCTTCCGTCCATCTCCCGTCCGTCTTCCGTCTGTCTCTGTCTCCTGTCCGTCTCCCGTCCGTCTTCCGTCCATCTCTGTCTCCTGTCCGTCTCCTGTCCGTCTTCCGTCCATCTCCCGTCCGTCTTCCGTCCGTCTCCCGTCCGTCTTCCGTCCGTCTCTGTCTCCTGTCCGTCTCCCGTCCGTCTTCCGTCCGTCTCTGTCTCCTGTCCGTCTCCCGTCCGTCTTCCGTCCGTCTCTGTCTCCTGTCCGTCTCCTGTCCGTCTTCCGTCCGTCTCCCGTCCGTCTTCCGTCCGTCTCTGTCTCCTGTCCGTCTCCCGTCCGTCTTCCGTCCGTCTCTGTCTCCTGTCCGTCTCCCGTCCGTCTCCCGTCCGTCTTCCGTCCGTCTCCCGTCCATCTCTTCCGTCCATCTCCCATCCGTCTCCCATCCATCTCCCGTCCGTCTCCCGTCCATCTCCCGTCCGTCTTCCGTCCGTCTTCCGTCCATCTCCCGTCCGTCTTCCGTCCGTCTCTGTCTCCTGTCCATCTCCCGTCCGTCTTCCGTCCATCTCTGTCTCCTGTCCGTCTCCTGTCCGTCTTCCGTCCGTCTTCCGTCCATCTCCCGTCCGTCTTCCGTCCATCTCCCGTCCGTCTTCCGTCCGTCTCTGTCTCCTGTCCATCTCCCGTCCGTCTTCCGTCCATCTCTGTCTCCTGTCCGTCTCCTGTCCGTCTTCCGTCCGTCTCCCGTCCGTCTCTTCCGTCCATCTCCCATCCGTCTCCCGTCCATCTCCCGTCCGTCTCCCGTCCGTCTCCCGTCCGTCTTCCGTCCGTCTCTGTCTCCTGTCCGTCTCCTGTCCGTCTTCCGTCCGTCTTCCGTCCATCTCCCGTCCGTCTTCCGTCCGTCTTCCGTCCATCTCCCGTCCGTCTTCCGTCCGTCTCTGTCTCCCATCCGTCTCCCGTCCATCTCCCGTCCGTCTTCCGTCCATCTCCCGTCCGTCTCCCGTCCATCTCCTGTCCGTCTTCCGTCCATCTCCCGTCCGTCTTCCGTCCATCTCCCATCCGTCTCCCGTCCATCTCCCGTCCGTCTTCCGTCCATCTCCCATCCGTCTTCCGTCCATCTCCCGTCCGTCTTCCGTCCATCTCCCATCCGTCTCCCGTCTGTCTTCCGTCCGTCTCTGTCTCCTGTCCGTCTCCCGTCCGTCTTCCGTCCGTCTCTGTCTCCTGTCCGTCTCCCGTCCGTCTTCCGTCCATCTCTGTCTCCTGTCCGTCTCCCGTCCGTCTTCCGTCCATCTCTGTCTCCCGTCCATCTCCCGTCCGTCTCCCGTCTGTCTTCCGTCCGTCTCTGTCTCCTGTCCGTCTCCCGTCCGTCTTCCGTCCGTCTCTGTCTCCTGTCCGTCTCCCGTCCGTCTTCCGTCCATCTCTGTCTCCTGTCCGTCTCCCGTCCGTCTTCCGTCCATCTCTGTCTCCTGTCCGTCTTCCGTCCATCTCCCGTCCGTCTCCCGTCCGTCTTCCGTCCGTCTCTGTCTCCTGTCCGTCTCCCGTCCGTCTTCCGTCCGTCTCTGTCTCCTGTCCGTCTCCCGTCCGTCTTCCGTCCGTTTTCCGTCCGTCTCCCGTTCGTCTCCCGTCCGTCTCCCGTCCGTCTTCCGTCCGTTTTCCGTCCGTCTCTGTCTCCTGTCCGTCTCCTGTCCGTCTTCCGTCCGTCTCCCGTCCGTCTTCCGTCCGTCTCCCGTCCGTCTCTTCCGTCCGTCTCCCATCCGTCTCCCGTCCATCTCCCGTCCGTCTCCCGTCCATCTCCCGTCCGTCTTCCGTCCGTCTTCCGTCCATCTCCCATCCGTCTTCCGTCCATCTCTGTCTCCTGTCCGTCTCCTGTCCGTCTTCCGTCCGTCTTCCGTCCATCTCCCGTCCGTCTTCCGTCCGTCTCTGTCTCCTGTCCGTCTCCCGTCCGTCTTCCGTCCATCTCTGTCTCCTGTCCGTCTTCCGTCCGTCTCTGTCTCCTGTCCGTCTCCCGTCCGTCTTCCGTCCGTCTCTGTCTCCTGTCCGTCTCCCGTCCGTCTTCCGTCCGTCTCTGTCTCCTGTCCGTCTCCTGTCCGTCTTCCGTCCGTCTTCCGTCCATCTCCCGTCCGTCTTCCGTCCGTCTCTGTCTCCTGTCCGTCTCCCGTCCGTCTTCCGTCCATCTCTGTCTCCTGTCCGTCTCCTGTCCGTCTTCCGTCCATCTCCCGTCCGTCTTCCGTCCGTCTCCCGTCCGTCTTCCGTCCGTCTCTGTCTCCTGTCCGTCTCCCGTCCGTCTTCCGTCCGTCTCTGTCTCCTGTCCGTCTCCCGTCCGTCTTCCGTCCGTCTCTGTCTCCTGTCCGTCTCCCGTCCGTCTTCCGTCCGTCTCTGTCTCCTGTCCGTCTCCCGTCCGTCTTCCGTCCGTCTCTGTCTCCTGTCCGTCTCCCGTCCGTTTTCCGTCCGTCTCCCGTTCGTCTCCCGTCCGTCTCCTGTCCGTCTCCCGTCCGTCTCCCGTCCGTCTTCCGTCCGTCTTCCGTCCGTCTCTGTCTCCTGTCCGTCTCCTGTCCGTCTTCCGTCCGTCTCCCGTCCGTCTTCCGTCCGTCTCCCGTCCATCTCTTCCGTCCATCTCCCATCCGTCTCCCATCCATCTCCCGTCCGTCTCCCGTCCATCTCCCGTCCGTCTTCCGTCCGTCTTCCGTCCGTCTTCCGTCCATCTCCCGTCCGTCTTCCGTCCGTCTCTGTCTCCTGTCCATCTCCCGTCCGTCTTCCGTCCATCTCTGTCTCCTGTCCGTCTCCTGTCCGTCTTCCGTCCGTCTTCCGTCCATCTCCCGTCCGTCTTCCGTCCGTCTTCCGTCCATCTCCCGTCCATCTCCCGTCCGTCTTCCGTCCGTCTTCCGTCCGTCTCTGTCTCCTGTCCGTCTTCCGTCCGTCTCCCGTCCGTCTTCCGTCCGTCTCCGTCTCTGTCTCCTGTCCGTCTCCCGTCCGTCTTCCGTCCGTCTCCCGTCCGTCTTCCGTCCGTCTCTGTCTCCTGTCCGTCTCCCGTCCGTCTTCCATCCGTCTCTGTCTCCTGTCCGTCTCCCGTCCGTCTTCCGTCCGTTTTCCGTCCGTCTCCCGTTCGTCTCCCGTCCGTCTCTCGTCCGTCTCCCGTCCGTCTTCCGTCCGTCTCTGTCTCCTGTCCATCTCCTGTCCGTCTTCCGTCCGTCTCCCGTCTGTCTTCCGTCCGTCTCCTGTCCGTCTCTCGTCCGTCTCCCGTCCATCTCCCGTCCGTCTCCCGTCCATCTCCCGTCCGTCTCCCGTCCGTCTCCCGTCCATCTCCCGTCCGTCTCCCGTCCATCTCCCATCCGTCTCCCGTCCATCTCCCGTCCGTCTTCCGTCCATCTCCCATCCGTCTCCCGTCCATCTCCCATCCGTCTCCCGTCCATCTCCCGTCCGTCTCCCGTCCATCTCCCGTCCGTCTCCCGTCCATCTCCCATCCGTCTCCTGTCCATCTCCCGTCCGTCTTCCGTCCATCTCCCATCCGTCTCCCGTCCATCTCCCGTCCGTCTTCCGTCCATCTCCCATCCGTCTCCCGTCCATCTCCCGTCCGTCTCCTGTCCATCTCCCATCCGTCTCCTGTCCATCTCCCGTCCGTCTTCCGTCCATCTCCCATCCGTCTCCCGTCCATCTCCCGTCCGTCTTCCGTCCATCTCCCGTCCGTCTCCCGTCCATCTCCCGTCCGTCTCCCGTCCGTCTTCCGTCCGTCTCTGTCTCCTGTCCATCTCCTGTCCGTCTTCCGTCCGTCTCCCGTCTGTCTTCCGTCCGTCTCCTGTCCGTCTCCCGTCCGTCTTCCGTCCGTCTCCCGTCCGTCTCTTCCGTCCATCTCCCATCCGTCTCCCGTCCATCTCCCATCCGTCTCCCGTCCATCTCTCGTCCGTCTCCCGTCCATCTCCCGTCCGTCTCCCGTCCATCTCCCGTCCGTCTCCCGTCCATCTCCCGTCCGTCTCCCGTCCATCTCCCATCCGTCTCCCGTCCATCTCCCGTCCGTCTTCCGTCCATCTCCCATCCGTCTCCCGTCCATCTCCCATCCGTCTCCCGTCCATCTCCCGTCCGTCTCCCGTCCATCTCCCATCCGTCTCCTGTCCATCTCCCGTCCGTCTTCCGTCCATCTCCCATCCGTCTCCCGTCCATCTCCCGTCCGTCTTCCGTCCATCTCCCATCCGTCTCCCGTCCATCTCCCGTCCGTCTCCTGTCCATCTCCCATCCGTCTCCTGTCCATCTCCCGTCCGTCTTCCGTCCATCTCCCATCCGTCTCCCGTCCATCTCCCGTCCGTCTTCCGTCCATCTCCCGTCCGTCTCCCGTCCATCTCCCGTCCGTCTCCCGTCCATCTCCCGTCCGTCTTCCGTCCATCTCCCATCCGTCTTCCGTCCATCTCCCGTCCGTCTTCCGTCCATCTCCCATCCGTCTCCCGTCCATCTCCCGTCCGTCTTCCGTCCATCTCCCATCCGTCTTCCGTCCATCTCCCGTCCGTCTTCCGTCCATCTCCCATCCGTCTCCCGTCCATCTCCCGTCCGTCTCCCGTCCATCTCCCGTCCGTCTTCCATCCGTCTCCCGTCCATCTCCCGTCCGTCTTCCATCCGCTGTTCTTGTGAAGATGAAGCAGATTGATCTAAATGTGACATGTTCTGAGAGAAAACCGAAGATGCTGACGTTGTTTCTGACCGTATGCAGATGATTGGCGGTCCTGCGGCGCCGCCCCAGCCCTCTGAGACGGACCCCAAACCTCCGGCCTCCGTCTGGGAACCCATGCTTTGCAGCGAGGCAGAGGACGGTCAGGCACCGCTTTCTCTGGACCTCCTCTACCACGCGGCCCAGACCACCGACCCAAAGGACGCCATCTTGGTGGCGGCACACCTCCTCATGCTGGAGACGGGCTTTGCCCCTCAGGTGAGGCTGCAGAACGGCACTTGGAAGCGGCGCTTGGAAGGGGCTGAACCACATTTGTGTTTGTGTTCAGGGCAGCGAGGGAAGGGCCGGCGAGATGCCTGCAGGGTGGCGGTCTGCAGGCGGAGTCTACAGGCTGGACTACACCCACCCTCTGTGTGACAACAGCCGGGCGTCGGTGGTTGGCGTCAGCATGGGACCCCTGCTGGTCATCAACGGTGAGTTGGGACCCGACCCAGACGGCCGTCGCTCGGATGGATTTTTACTCCTCTTTTACCTCCTGTGTGTTTCGCTCTCCTGCAGCGACGGTGAAGGTGACGGAAACCGTCGACTTGGTCCGGAAGCTGCAGCTGAAGGCGTCCAGCTACGTGACGGCCGAGTGGGCAGGTAGAGCTGTGATTGGTCGGTCTAAGGCCTGGGATGTACTTGCTGCAGGCAACGCATCATGGGGACCTTTGGCCTGCAGGCTGCCTGTGCTGACGCGAGGTCACGTGTTGATGCAGCAGGAAGTTGAACGCTGCTGACAGGAACATGAACACGGGTTCGGAGGTGAACACAATGGTGGATGGAGCTTCGCATTTCATTTTATGATAGTTCCTCACGTTGCACGGCGACAGACAGCCTGACAGTCAGCTGCTGTTTACTGAAATGACACACCGGCAGGTTGACCTTTTCACCACCGCTGCCCCCTAGCGGTGACCTCCAGTACTGAACGTTTTGGCCGCAGCATGATTGCGTTGTTTGCAGCTAGTATTTACACTGACGTAGCTGACTGTTGGCGTGAACATAACGTACAACCCGCCTCTCGTTGCGGTGTTTGGTGTCTGTTGGGCTTGTTCAGGTGGAAGTGCTGCTGCAGCCTTTAAAGATCTGAAGAAACTGTCCCGGATCTTCAAGGACCAGCTGGCGTACCCACTGATCGCCGCCGCCAGAGAAGGTAGATGCTCCCAAACACATGCTGCGTCACATTTCTATTCTCTGAACTGTAAAGCAGAAAAACACAGATTCACGTTCATCTTGTCTCCGTTACTGTTTATAAATAAAGAAAAAAATCACTTCTTTTTCTGTGAAAAGGAACAAATTTGTGTGTATTAAATGAAACTTAATTATCTCCAGAATGGAGAAGAAAAGATTCTTAAATGATGTTTGGATTTAAAACAAACTAAAACAGTTTAAAAAGTTAAACTGAAGCTGAAAAAATGAACAAGGTCAAGGATTTTCTCGTGTTTGTCCTGATGAGACAAAAGCTGCAGAAAATAACAGAATTATTCAGATTTTTTATGAATGTTTTTGTCTTTAATGGAGGATCTACTGACGAAGTATGTTTTATATTTTGATGAGATGAACTGGAACTTTCCGCCTTTGACGACCAATAGAGGATGCCAACGGCTTTCAGACATGATTTTTTTTCCTCATATTTTTTATAATGAAAAAATATAATTAAATAATATAATTTTTGAAAAATATTTTTAATTATAGTTTTAAAAAATATTCATTATCATATCGTTATTTTTAGTTTTTATATTTCAAATGATTTTTACTTTTCCTATATATATATTTAATTTTTTATATAAATTGTTTTATATTTACATGATTTTTTTTTTTTTTTTTTTTGACGATTTTCATTATTTTTTTATTTATATTTTATTTATTTTTTATTTATATATATATATAAATATATATTTATATATATATAAATATATATTTATTTATTTATATATTTTTATTTATTTATATATATATTTATATATATTTATATATATATATATATATATATATATATATATATTTGTTAAATATGTTTCTGTCCCTTATCCGGGGTCGGGTCGCGGGGGCAGCAGCCTAAGCAGGGAAGCCCAGACTTCCCTCTCCCCAGTCACATTTGCCAACTCTGCGGGGGGATCCCGAGGCGTTCCCAGGCCAGCCGAGAGATATAATCCCTCCAGCGTGTCCTGGGTCTTTCCCGGGGTCTCCTCCCAGAGGGACGTGCCTGGAACACCTCACCAGGGAGGTCCAGGAGGTATCCTGACCAGATGCCCGAGCCACCTCAACTGGTTCCTCTCGATGCGGAGGAGCAGCGGCTCTACTCTGATCTCCTCCCGGATGACCGAGCTCCTCACCCTATCTCTAAGGGAGAGCCCGGCCACCCTGCGGAGGAAACCCATTTCAGCCGCCTGTATACGAGATCTGGTTCTTTCGGTCACGACCCACAGCTCATGACCATAGGTGAGGGTAGGAACGTAGATCGACTGGTAAATCGAGAGCTTCGCCTTCTGGCTCAGCTCCTTCTTCACCACGACAGACCGGCGCAGAGCCCGCATTACTGCAGACGCCGCACCAATCCGTCTGTCGATCTCGCGCTCCATCCTTCCCTCACTCGTGAACAAGACCCCGAGATATTTAAACTCCTCCACTTGAGGCAGGACCTGACTCCCGACCCGGAGAGGACAATCCACCCTATTCCGGCTGAGGACCATGGTCTCAGATTTGGAGGTGCTGATTCTCATCCCAGCCGCTTCACACTCGGCCGCGAATCACTCAAGTGAGAGCTGGAGATCACATCCAGATGAAGGCAACAGGACCACGTCATCCGCAAAAAGCAGGGACCCAATCCTGAGGCCACCAAGCCGGATCCCCTCAACACCTCGGCTGCGCCTAGAAATTCTGTCCATATAAGTTATGAACAGAATCGGTGATAAAGGGCAGCCTTGGCGGAGTCCAACCCTCACCAGAAACGAATCCGACTTACTACCGGCAATGTGGACCAAGCTCTGACACCTGTCGTACAGGGACCGGACAGCTCATACAAGGGGGTCCGGTACCCCATACTCCCGGAGTACCCCCTACAGGAGCCCCCGGGGGACACGGTCGAATGCCTTCTCCAGGTCCACAAAGCACATGTAGACTGGTTGGGCAAACTCCCATGCCCCCTCCAGGACCCCAGAGAGGGTATAGAGCTGGTCCACTGTTCCGGGACCAGGACGAAAACCACACTGCTCCTCCTCAATCCGAGATTCGACTATCCGGCGGACCCTCCTCTCCAGGACCCCTGAATAGACCTTACCAGGGAGGCTGAAGAGTGTGATTCCCCTGTAATTGGAACACACCCTCCAGTCCCCCTTCTTAAAAAGGGGGACCACCACCCCAGTCTGCCAGTCCAGCGGTACTGTCCCCGATGTCCACGCAATGCTGCAGAGGCGTGTCAGCCAGGACAGCCCCACAGCATCCAGAGCCTTAAGGAACTCCGGGCGGATCTCGTCCACCCCCGGGGCCTTGCTGCCAAGGAGCTTTTTGACCACCTCAGCGACTTCAGCCCCAGAGATAGGAGAGTCCACCAGCTCTGCTTCCTCATCGGAAGACGTGTTGGTAGGATTGAGGAGGTCTTCGAAGTATTCCCTCCACCGACCCACAACGTCCCAAGTTGAGGTCAGCAGCTCCCTATCTCCACTGTACACAGTGTTGATGGAGCACTGCTTCCCCCTCCTGAGCCGCCGGATGGTGGACCAGAATCTCCTCGAAGCCGTCCGGAAGTCTTTCTCCAAGGCCTCGCCGAACTCCTTCCACACCCAAGTTTTTGCACTGGCGAGAGCCGAAGCCGCATGCCGCTTAGCCTGTCGGTATCTATCAGCTGCCGCCAGAGTCCCACAGGCCAAGAAGTCCCGATAGGACTCCTTCTTCAGCTTGACGGCATCCCTCACTGCTGGTGTCCACCAACGAGTCCTGGGATTACCGCCACGACAGGCACCAACAACCTTACAGCCACAGCTCCGGCCGGCCGCTTCAGCAATAGAGGCATGGAACACAGCCCATTCGGACTCAATGTCCCCCACCTCACTCGGGACATGGTTGAAGCTCTGCTGAAGGTGGGAGTTGAAGCTCGCTCTGACGGGGGACTCAGCCAGACGTTCCCAGCAGACCCTCACAACACGTTTGGGCCTGCCAGCTCTGACCGGCTTCCTCCCCCACCATCTGAGCCAACTTACCATCAGGTGGTGATCAGTTGACAGCTCCGCCCCCCTCTTCACCCGAGTGTCCAAGGCATGTGGCCGCAGGTCCGACGATACGACTACAAAATCGATCATGGAACTGCGACCCAGGGAATCCTGATGCCAGGTGTACATATGGACACTCTGATGTTGGAACATGGTGTTCGTTATGGACAGAAGTCCAATAACAAAACACCATTTGGGTTCAGAGGGGGGGGGACCATGCCTCCCAATCACTCCCCTCCAGGTCTCACTGTCATTGCCCACGTGAGCATTGAAGTCCCCCAGCAGAACAATGGAGTCCCCAGAAGGAGCACCCTCCAGCACTCCCTCCAAGGACTCCAGAAAGGGTGGGTACTCTGAACTGCTGTTCGGTGCATAAGCACAGACAACAGTCAGGACCCGTCCCCCCACCCGGAGGCGGAGGGAAACTACCCTTTCATCCACCGGGGTAAACCCCAACGTGCAGGCACCAAGCTGGGGGCTGATGAGAATGCCCACACCTGCTCGGCGCCTCTCACCATGAGCAACTCCAGAGTGGAAGAAGGTCCAGCCCCTCTCGAGGGTTCTGGTTCCAGAGCCCAAGCCATGCGTCGAGGTGAGTCCAACTATATCTAGCCGGAACCGCTCAACCTCGCGCACAAGCTCCTTGTGCTCGAGTCCTCCAAGCCGGACTTGGTCTGGTCCCTCCCCAAGACACCTGTTTCCATGGTGACCCTACCTGGGGCATAAAGCCCCCGACAACATAGCTGCTAGGATCTTCAGGACACACAAACCCCTCCACCACGATAAGGTGACGGCTCAGGGAGGGAGACATTTTTAACTTAAATGTTTTTGGGTTTTTTTCCCATATGAAAGCAGGTGAACAGTGTTGTGGGAAAACTGAGTCAGGATGAGGTGGACAAAGACGATCAAGATTTATTAGAATAAGACGAGTAAATCAACGGATAAAAAGAGGAAAAACAAAGTAGTTCTGGATGCAGACAGAAAGTGGGACAACTCACATCATGGTTGTCCAGATCCTGGACGGATCTGCGGTCTCGTTTCAGACAAGCAGAGCCGTGTTGTACATTCAGACACACGAGTTGACGTTGACGTGGAGTACAGCAACGTCAATGCTGACGAGGGAAAGCAGGAAGTGCTGAAGATCAGCCGTGACGACAGAAACGTTTGTCAGATAAAGTCATGTGACCATCAGGTGTCTTATTTTCCAGCCATGGCTCTGCCGGTGGCGTTCGGCCTGCCGGTTCTCCCGCCGGAGCTCCTCCTCCGAGTCCTCCGGCTGCTAGATGCCTGCTCCGTGGTCAGGCTGTCGGCGGTCAGCCGCCACTTCAACGTCGCTGCCGCCGACTCCACGCTGTGGAGACACCTGTACCGCCGAGACTTCCCAGGTGAGACCAGAGCTCCAGCTTCAGAGGTTATTTCAGTGATCAGCAGCATGAAACATGTTGGTTGCCTGGTTACCAACAACTGTCGGACTCACCTGGAGGTTTCATTACATCCTCAGTCATGTCTGGGAATCAGCAGCCATCTTTAATGCGTGAAGTTGGGGGGATGAAGTCCTCGCCGATGTCGGGTATGCGACTACGGGAGGCGTCTTGTTGCTACGGGAGGCATCTTGTTGCTATGGGAGGCGTCTTGTTGCTACGGGAGGCGTCTTGTTGCTCTGTCCGAGCACGGAAAAGAACTTGTTTGTAAATCTGACGAAGGATTTTCATTAAAATAAAACTAAGAACACATTTACTAAGATTTGTGAGAAACGATCGGTGACTGAGTCCCACAGAGGACATCAGTGGCCTGACCGGCTTTGATTGACAGCTCTCTGAGCCAATCACAGCTTCAGGTCTGTTTCCCGTCCCGGTTTGGCTCAAAATGAACTCGTTGACGCTTCAAACGGACGATGAAGCGAAACCTTCAGGATGTGGAGCAGATATGCAGTTGTCATGACGACAAGGAGCGTCTGTTTTTAATCTGCTGGATGTGTTTGTGGTTGTTCAGATTCAGATGGCGGCAGGTCCAGAGACACGGACTGGAAGGAGGTGAGGAGCTCTGTTCTCTCCATGGTTTTCACCTCGGATGGGAAGTTTCTAATCAACTCGGATGTTTCTCCTCCTTCAGCTCTACAAGAACGCCCATCGGAGCCGCTCTGAACGCCGCCGTGCACGCCATCACCACCCCTTGCCCCCGCCCTCTCACTGGGACATCTTCACCACGCCCCGTCCCTTCCTCCCTACGGTGCCGGGAATCATCGGGGGGGAGTATGACCAAAGGCCGGCCCTCCCTCACGCCCTGCTGCCCCGGCCCCGCTACGACCCCATCGGCCCCATCGCAGATCCCAGTGCACGGCCTCGCTCCGGTCTGCACAGACCGCCACGGGGGGGGCGAGCCTCAGACATCCGGCAAGGGTTCATCTGATGACTCGTTCCAGGACTCCCCAATAAGCACAGCTGTTTGTCACTTCCTGTTGGCGGTCAGACAGGTGAGCGTGAGATGAAGCTCCTCCCACCTGAACTCTTCGGATGAACGTGTTCAGACCAGATTCCTCCTGGTTTTCCAGAAGTTTCTGTTTCTTCTCCTGAAAAGATGTTAATAAAACAACTTGTGTTTTCCATTTCGTTTCTGACGGAAAGAAAAGTGTTTGGATTCAGTTTAATTTGGATCAAACTGGTTTCATTTGAGATTAAAACGGGTTTAATTTGGATCAAACTGGTTTAATTTGAGATTAAAACAGGTTTAATTTGGATCAAACTGGTTTCATTTGAGATTAAAACGGGTTTAATTTGGATCAAACTGGTTTCATTTGAGATTAAAACGGGTTTAATTTGGATCAAACTGGTTTCATTTGAAATTTAAACAGTTTTAATTTGGATCAAACTGGTTTCATCTGAAAATAAAATGGTTTTATTTTGATCAAACTAGTTTAAGATTAAAACAGGTTTAATTTGGATCAAAATGGTTTCATTTTAGATTAAAACAGCTTTTATTTGGATCAAACTGGTTTAATTTGAAATTTAAACAGGTTTAATTTGGATCAAACTGGTTTCATCTGAAAATAAAATGGTTTTATTTTGATCAAACTAGTTTAAGATTAAAACAGGTTTAATTTGGATCAAACTGGTTTAATTTGAGATTAAAAGGTTTAATTTGGATCAAACTGGTTTCATTTGAGATTAAAACGGGTTTAATTTGGATCAAACTGGTTTCATTTGAGATTAAAACGGGTTTAATTTGGATCAAACTGGTTTCATTTGAAATTTAAACAGTTTTAATTTGGATCAAACTGGTTTCATCTGAAAATAAAATGGTTTTATTTTGATCAAACTAGTTTAAGATTAAAACAGGTTTAATTTGGATCAAAATGGTTTCATTTTAGATTAAAACAGCTTTTATTTGGATCAAACTGGTTTAATTTGAAATTTAAACAGGTTTAATTTGGATCAAACTGGTTTCATCTGAAAATAAAATGGTTTTATTTTGATCAAACTAGTTTAAGATTAAAACAGGTTTAATTTGGATCAAAATGGTTTCATTTTAGATTAAAACAGCTTTTATTTGGATCAAACTGGTTTAATTTGAAATTTAAACAGGTTTAATTTGGATCAAACTGGTTTCATCTGAAAATAAAATGGTTTTATTTTGATCAAACTAGTTTAATTTGAGATTAAATTTGAGATTAAAACAAGTTTTGTTTGGTTAAAACTGGTTTCATTGGGATCATATATAATATACATATTTTTAACGTGACTCCCTTGTTGGTTCTGGTCTTTAATAAGTGACAATCTTCATAAGTGACATAAATTATTAGTTTATTACGCAGGTGAAGGCATTTTGCTCCCTTGTACATCTTTAGGTCTGATATTTGGCGACTTTCTCTTCCTCCAAGCAGGAAAGTGGTGAAAAGTGCTGGAGAAACCGATCATACAGCAAGCAAATCTATTTTCTGCCCTGAATTGTGACCAAAACAAACGCTGCATGCTGCCGGACGTTACATCAGACGCCAACATGTCGAGATGACGCATGAGGCACAGCCGATGACGTTCCATTCCCCATTATATCCACATACAAAACTACATAAAAATAATTCTAATTTATATAAGATAAATAATCGCGGTAACAATTCGGTGTTGCATGTTAAAGATGAAACATACACGTTCAGTAATTAAAAATTCATTTTGATTTCCGGTCTCCTCCAGCGCGTGAGAAAGATGACGTCTTCTTTTGTCTTTAAACAAAAGGGTTCGCTTGTTTAAGATGAACTGCTTCCACCTGCAGCTGGGTGCAGCCCGCACGGGCGGGGTTTGCTGCGGCGCATCGGTGTTGTGTCGGATTGTGTCACCGGTCAGAAAATGACCTCATGGTGAATAAACCTGCCTGGTTATCCTTCCTGAACTAACTGCTGCCGCGTGCAGTTTCAGGTGCCAGCGTTATTAAGGTTATTAAGAAATAACCTGAAGAGAAGAGAAAGTTAAAAATGGAGAAAGCACGCTGACAGTCTCGTGCGGAGCGTCCGTGACCCGGCTAGCTTCGGCTAACTTTAGCTTGTAGCTCGCTACTTTTAAACATGAAGAAACGTGGAGGGAGCGCGTGAGTGTTTGTTTGGTTGCAGGTAAGTTACAGCAGTTTTAACACAACCAGAGGGTTTAGTTTGTGTCACGAACCCAGTTCACCTGCCTACTATTTGTGAGCCGCTAAGTACCGTTTGACGTCACGACTGGAAATTAGTTCATAAAACAGTAAAAATGAATTAAACTAAATAGTTCATAGTGGGGATGGATTTTTGTCCTCGAGGGCTGCCATACAACAGGGTTTAGATGCTTTACAGCTCCAACACGCCTGATGAGTAATCAGATTACTGTCAGCAGCAAGCTGTTGAACCATCACACTTGTTTCTTCAGGTGAGCTGGATCTGTCTAAAACCTGCAGGACTGGAGGTGCCTTCCCCTGCTTTAAACATCACTGTGATCAAAAACTGGAGTACAGGAACGATTATTTAGATTTACAAATGCAACTGTTTTCATTTTCGTGAGTATTTTTTATCATTTATCCACAACAGTTTTTCATATATAGCAATACTGAAGTTTGTAGAATTTTCTCAGCTTCTATTTTTTTTTGTATACTTTTAATCTATTTTATAATTAAATATGTTACAACTTCGTCAACATTTTACAATAAGGAGCATTGTAATCGACACAAAAATAACCAGTTTTAATATGTATTTTTTTTTTTATCTTTAATACATTTTATTAAGTTTTGGATATAATAACTGTCACATTTAGTTATAATTTATTTTCCTCCGTTCCATCTTTTTGTGTTTAATAATTTTATTTTAGACACACTGCTCCATAAAGATAATTCAAGACAAAGTAAAACAACCGTATGAAAGACTGCAACGCACCACATGTAATAATAATTAACTGAACAGAATGATTCAGGCGCGTTCAGGCCACCTTGGTCACGGGATGTGAGGGAAGCAGAATCCTCCGTAACACCCCCCGTTTCGCGCGTTCCGCCGTGGCGCGCTCGCGCGCCGTTTTTCGGTCCTGTCCCTTTAAACGCGTCTTGTTGTTCCAGGAAGTGTGAGGGGTGTTTCCAGCTGATCTGACAACAGAAGGACCCGAGGCTCCTCCGTAGACCGACCTGCGCGCGCTGTTCTGGGGCAACGCGGCACAACGCGCCGGTCCCGACCTCCGGAAGACCCGGGGGGAGTCCTCGGTCTGCTCCCGTCAGCCGCCAGGCAGCAGCCGTGTCGCGGTGCCTTCGGTCGCGGTTGGCCCGGACTGTCATGGTCCCAGCGCGGAGATGGCGTCCTTCCCCGGTGTGTGCAAGGCTGTCGGGCCCGCGGAGGAGGACGGAGAGCTGGATGGATCCCTGCAGCAGATGCTGAAGGCCATCGCCGACGAGAGGAACCGCCTGAACAGCCGACAGGAGATCAGCGGACTCGGTGAGCATCTCGTGGCGTGGCTCGCGCGCAGCTCGGGCCGTTTTAACCCGGTTTAACTCAGCGGAGGCGCTCAGGTGTATCAGCCAATCAGAGGACAGGTGCACTCTGCTCACCTGTTCATTCACTTGGAGCTTTAAACGCGTTTAGCAGACAGGGAGCTGTCAGAAACCGTTTCACCTGGTGGGGGGTCAGACCAGGGTCCGGACAGATCTAACCTCTGTGGGCGGCGGGGGGGGTTCTCCAGGTTTTAGTGGCTAGTGATTGGCTGCGTCCTCCCAGCAGTTCCCATCTCCTCCGTCCTGCAGCAGGTGGATCTGATCCAGACTTGAGACCACAACGGAGCTCCAGTCTGAGGAATCCTTCTCAGTTCCTCTCAGAAAGTCCCTGCAGGGACAGTTCCGGGTTGAAGCTTTAATCCGAGTCAGCCTGCAGACGCGACGCCTTGTAGCAGCATAAAGGCCGGGATCTGATTGGACGTTGCGGTCAGTTTAAGCTCTTTGATTGGTGGAAGCTGGACGTTGCCTCTACATCATTTCCAGATGGAAACTGGTCAGGCAGCGTGATACGTGTCGTTTATTTCCTGAGGAACTAGACGGAGACGTGGCTGCTCTCACGCTTCCTGTTTTTACCCCAAATATTTCATTCATCCTGCAGAAAATCTCTTTTTGTTGTTCAGATTTATTTCCAACATTTAACTCATCAGGATGAAGATTTCCATCATTTAAAGGAAATGTGTATCAAAGTGGATTAAATCTGTATTTAAGATCAATATCCAATTTTATAAGAGTCTGAAATAAACTTTGTCAGTTAGTCTTTCAGAGTAGCTGAAATATTTTATGTTTTTAATATCTGATATAAAAATTCTAAGATAATTCCTAAATCAGAGAAAGTGATCAAATAAAGCGAGTAAATGAGTCGGTTTTATGACCATCTGAGGCAGAACATGTCTGACTTTAACGAGTCCTCTTCATCACGTGATCGTTGGGATTGATCCGACGGGTCACCAGATCCTCCACAACACCCTGCAGCTGATAGGAAAGGAGCTGACACGGTGTTTCTGTGGGGATCAATGGAGCTGTTAGCAGCCATGACATCAACGCGTCCGTCAGCACGTCTGCTGCTGGAGGCGGGAAAATGTCCAAGTCTGCTGCTGCTGTCCTCCGCCCAGTTCCACAACTGGTTTCCAGTCAGCTGGGGACGATGGACAGAAATGCATTTCCCAGCTTGTGACAATAAATCAGTCCAGGAAGGTAATAACCGATCCGGGTCCAAGTTAACGAGACAGCGAGTCGGGCTGCGTGGAAGTGGGACTGTCGGCTGGGGACTGCTTTTTAATAAAATGTGTATATTTTTGTTTAGTTTTGCATTTTTAATTTCAATTTGATTAAATTTCATTTGCATTTTTTAAATTTAACTTATTTTATTTTTTTAAATATTTTTTATATTTGACTGACTGCATTTCCAATTTTTATATTTATTTAGTTTTATTTTTTATTGTGAAATTTTTCTAGTTTATTTTAAATGTGAATTATTGCAGTGAAATTGTTGTTTTTTTTTCAGATGGTGCTTGGAAAGTTGTGGAAAAGTTTTGCTGGAGTCATTGAGCTTGTTACGATCAGTCTAAAAATGCCATCATCGAAATTCAGCAGTCCGTTTACGTTTATTTTTTCTCTTTATTTGTGTTTCCTCTGATTCGACGGCGGTTCCTTATACGCTAAATTAGACATAAATAGAAACAGTCGTTGCTTATCTCCTAAACCAACATTTGCATTGCAGGAAGCTCATTAAAACGAGACAGAGATGTAACTGGGACACAGTTCGGAAGCTTGTGTGGAAACGTTGGGAAGACGGATCAGGAAGACGGTCAGAAACTTCATCTGGGAAACAAAAGATAGAGAAAATGGAAGCAGCTGCAGGATCCTGCAGAGCGACATCTTCATGATGAAGCCTTGTTCCAGACCTGCTGCATGAGACTGGTCACATGACTTCATTCATTCATCCCGCCTGACCACATGACTGGCGTGACAGGAGGGGTCACATGGCTCCGTCATAGTTGCAGATGTTTGTGACCACAAGAAGCTAAAAGATGTGAAGAAGAGCTCCTGCAGCGGTTCCACCAGGTGGAAACGAGGCTGTGAAGCAGCTCCACACTGCAGCCGCTATTCTTAGCTGCCTTCGCATTTTAAAAATACATCAGCTGTTATGAAGCGGGCGCAGCATCACGTCATGTTATGAGATGAGCTGCATCACCCAGCCTGGACTGACCAATCAGGAGCTGCGTTTATCCTCCTGACAGTTTTATGTATGTGAGCGACGCTCCAGTGATCTGGATGAGAGCTGGTCCGTCGTCAGAAAGATGAATGGAATAAAAACCATCCAGTCATAATTAAATATTTCATAAAGATATTATTCCTCTTTCCACTATAGGCAGAACCCTTCATCACCGTTTCTGGTTTTAAGATATTTTTCCACTTAAAACCAGAAACGGTGATGAAGGGCTCCGCCTACAGGGCTCAAAAGCTCACAGACGGAACTAGTGGAACCACTAAGGATGCATTCCCATCAGGATAGTCCGCTAGACTCGGTCCAGTTGCGGACCGAGATCATGTTCACACTACACTTTGTTCAAACCAGCCAAACCATTAGAATAATATCTCCCCATTCCCACTAGAGGTGGCGCTGCACTCGTATTTAGCAGAAGAGAGGACCAGACCGGCGTGAAGAAGAAAACTCTGTTTCCTCCACCTGCCAGTTAAACATGGAGACCAAACTATGGCTGTTTTGGGTTTTTATTGTGTCTTATGCAAGTATACTGCAGAAATCCACTGCAACAATGGACGCAGTATGAACACCAGACGAGGCAGAGGACCCTTAACGCCATCGCTATGGATTTACCCACAATGCAATGCTACGCCACATGCAGGAAGGGACTTGTTTTGTAGTTCGCTTCCTGTATTTGGTCCGCTTAAAACGGACCGAGACCTGTGTTTGTAGGCCGACCGAGTCGGGGTTACGTTGGGGAAACATCGGGGAAAGGTAAGGGTTATGTTAGGGTTACATTATGTAAATGTCGGGGAAATGTTGGTGAAATATCGGGGAACATTGGGGAACAGGGGGGGAAAGGCTGGGTTTATGCTATGGAAACGTTGGGGAAACATCAGGGAAACGTTGGAAAACTATCTGGGAAACGTTGGGAAAATATCGAGAAAAGGTCAGGGTTATGTTAGGGTTACGTTATGTAAATGCTGGGGAAATGTTACGGAAATATCGGGGGAACATCGGGGAAATGTTTGGGAAACGTCGGGGTTATGTTGAGGAAACATGTTGGAAACGTCTGGGTTATGTTGAGGAAACATGTTGGAAACGTCAGGGTTACGTTGAGGAAACATGTTGGAAACGTCGGGGTTACGTTGGGGAAATGTTTTGGAAACGTCAGGGTTACGTTGGGGAAATGTCTTGGAAACGTCGGGGTTACGTTGGGGAAATGTTTTGGAAACGTCGGGGTTACGTTGGGGAAATGTTTTGGAAACGTCGGGGTTACGTTGGGGAAATGTTTTGGAAACGTCGGGGTTACGTTGGGGAAATGTTTTGGAAACGTCGGGGTTACGTTGGGGAAATGTTTTGGAAACGTCGGGGTTACGTTGGGGAAATGTTTTGGAAACGTCGGGGTTACGTTGGGGAAATGTTTTGGAAACGTCGGGGTTACGTTGGGGAAATGTTTTGGAAACGTCGGGGTTACGTTGGGGAAATGTTTTGGAAACGTCGGGGTTACGTTGGGGAAATGTTTTGGAAACGTCGGGGTTACGTTGGGGAAATGTTTTGGAAAGGTCGGGGTTACGTTGAGGAAACGCGTTGGAAACGTGGGGGTTACGTTGAGGAAACATGTTGGAAACGTCGGGGTTACGTTGAGGAAACGCGTTGGAAAGGTCGGGGTTACGTTGAGGAAACGTGTTGGAAACGTGGGGGTTACGTTGAGGAAACATGTTGGAAACGTCGGGGTTACGTTGAGGAAACATCGGGGAAAGGTAAGGGTTATGTTAGGGTTATGTTATGTAAATGTCGGGGAAATGTTGGTGAAATATCGGGGAACATTGGGGAAGCGGGGAAATGCTGGGTTTATCTTATGGAGACGTTGGGGAAACATCAGGGAAACGTTGGAAAAATATCTGGGAAACGTTGGGAAAATATTGAGGAAAGGTCAGGGTTATGTTAGGGTTACGTTATGTAAATGTTGGGGAAATGTAACGGAAATATCGGGGGAACATCGGGGAAATGTTTGGGAAACGTTGGGGTTATGTTGAGGAAACATGTTGGAAACGTCGGGGTTACGTGGGGGAAATGTTTTGGAAACGTCGGGGTTACGTTGGGGAAATGTTTTGGAAACGTCGGGGTTACGTTGGGGAAATGTTTTGGAAACGTCGGGGTTACGTTGGGGAAATGTTTTGGAAACGTCGGGGTTACGTTGGGGAAATGTTTGGAAAAACGTGGGGGTTACGTTGAGGAAACGTGTTGGAAACGTTGGGATCACGTTGTTGAGGAAACGTGTTGGAAACGTCGGGGTCACCTTGAGGAAACGTGTTGGAAACGTCGGGGTCACCTTGAGGAAACGTGTTGGAAACGTCGGGGTCACCTTGAGGAAACGTGTTGGAAACGTCGGGGTCACCTTGAGGAAACGTGTTGGAAACGTCGGGGTCACGTTGAGGAAACGTGTTGGAAATGTCGGGGTCACCTTGAGGAAACGTGTTGGAAACGTCGGGGTCACCTTGAGGAAACGTGTTGGAAACGTCGGGGTCACGTTGTTGAGGAAACGTGTTGGAAACGTCGGGGTCACCTTGAGGAAACGTGTTGGAAACGTCGGGGTCACGTTGTTGAGGAAACGTGTTGGAAACGTCGGGGTCACCTTGAGGAAACGTGTTGGAAACGTCGGGGTCATGTTGTTGAGGAAACGTGTTGGAAACGTCGGCGTCACGTTGTTGAGGAAACATGTTGGAAACGTCGGCGTCACGTTGTTGAGGAAACGTGTTGGAAACGTCGGGGTCACGTTGTTGAGGAAACGTGTTGGAAACGTCGGGGTCACGTTGTTGAGGAAACGTGTTGGAAACGTCGGGGTCACGTTGAGGAAACGTGTTGGAAACGTCGGGGTCACGTTGTTGAGGAAACGTGTTGGAAACGTCGGGGTCACGTTGAGGAAACGTGTTGGAAACGTCGGGGTCATGTTGTTGAGGAAACGTGTTGGAAACGTCGGCGTCACGTTGTTGAGGAAACGTGTTGGAAACGTCGGCGTCACGTTGTTGAGGAAACGTGTTGGAAACGTCGGCGTCACGTTGTTGAGGAAACGTGTTGGAAACGTCGGCGTCACGTTGTTGAGGAAACGTGTTGGAAACGTCGGGGTCACGTTGTTGAGGAAACGTGTTGGAAACGTCGGGGTCACGTTGTTGAGGAAACGTGTTGGAAACGTCGGGGTCACGTTGAGGAAACGTGTTGGAAACGTCGGGGTCATGTTGTTGAGGAAACGTGTTGGAAACGTCGGCGTCACGTTGTTGAGGAAACGTGTTGGAAACGTCGGCGTCACGTTGTTGAGGAAACGTGTTGGAAACGTCGGGGTCACGTTGTTGAGGAAACGTGTTGGAAACGTCGGGGTCACGTTGTTGAGGAAACGTGTTGGAAACGTCGCGGTCACGTTGTTGAGGAAATGTGTTGGAAACGTCGGGGTCACGTTGAGGAAATGTGTTGGAAACGTCGGGGTCACATTGTTGAGGAAACGTGTTGGAAACGTCGGGGTCACATTGTTGAGGAAACGTGTTGGAAACGTCGGGGTCACGTTGAGGAAACGTGTTGGAAACGTCGGGGTCACGTTGAGGAAACGTGTTGGAAACGTCGGGGTCACGTTGTTGAGGAAACGTGTTGGAAACGTCGGGGTCACGTTGTTGAGGAAACGTGTTGGAAACGTCGGGGTCACGTTGTTGAGGAAACGTGTTGGAAACGTCGGGGTCACGTTGAAGAAACATGGTGGAAACGTCGGGGTCACGTTGTTGAGGAAACGTGTTGGAAACGTCGGGGTCACGTTGTTGAGGAAACGTGTTGGAAACGTCGGGGTCACGTTGTTGAGGAAATGTGTTGGAAACGTCGGGGTCACGTTGAGGAAATGTGTTGGAAACGTCGGGGTCACGTTGAGGAAATGTGTTGGAAACGTCGGGGTCACGTTGAGGAAATGTGTTGGAAACGTCGGGGTCACCTTGAGGAAATGTGTTGGAAACGTCGGGGTCACATTGTTGAGGAAACGTGTTGGAAACGTCGTGGTCACGTTGAGGAAACGTGTTGGAAACGTCGGGGTCACGTTGTTGAGGAAACGTGTTGGAAACGTCGGGGTCACGTTGTTGAGGAAACGTGTTGGAAACGTCGGGGTCACGTTGTTGAGGAAACGTGTTGGAAACGTCGGGGTCTCGTTGTTGAGGAAACGTGTTGGAAACGTCGGGGTCACGTTGAGGAAACGTGTTGGAAACGTCGGGATCACGTTGAGGAAACGTGTTGGAAACGTCGGGGTCACATTGTTGAGGAAACGTATTGGAAACGTCGGGGTCACGTTGTTGAGGAAACGTGTTGGAAACGTCGGGGTCACCTTGAGGAAACGTGTTGGAAACGTCGGGGTCACCTTGAGGAAACGTGTTGGAAACGTCGGGGTCACATTGTTGAGGAAACGTATTGGAAACGTCGGGGTCACGTTGTTGAGGAAACGTGTTGGAAACGTCGGGGTCACGTTGTTGAGGAAACGTGTTGGAAACGTCGGGGTCACGTTGTTGAGGAAACGTGTTGGAAACGTCGGGGTCTCGTTGTTGAGGAAACGTGTTGGAAACGTCGGGGTCACCTTGAGGAAACGTGTTGGAAACGTCGGGGTCACATTGTTGAGGAAATGTATTGGAAACGTCGGGGTCACGTTGTTGAGGAAACGTGTTGGAAACGTCGGGGTCACGTTGTTGAGGAAACGTGTTGGAAACGTCGGGGTCACCTTGAGGAAACATGTTGGAAACGTCGGGGTCACATTGTTGAGGAAACGTATTGGAAACGTCGGGGTCACGTTGTTGAGGAAACGTGTTGGAAACGTCGGGGTTACGTTGAGGAAACGTGTTGGAAACGTCGGGGTCACGTTGATGAAACCCGTTGGAAACGTCGGGGTCACCTTGAGGAAACGTGTTGGAAACGTCGGGGTGACGTTGAGGAAACGTGTTGGAAACGTCGGGGTCACGTTGAGGAAACATGTTGGAAACGTCGGGGTCACGTTGTTGAGGAAACGTGTTGGAAACGTCGGGGTCACGTTGAGGAAACGTGTTGGAAACGTCGGGGTCACGTTGTTGAGGAAACGTGTTGGAAACGTCGGGGTCACGTTGAGGAAACGTGTTGGAAACGTCGGGGTCATGTTGTTGAGGAAACGTGTTGGAAACGTCGGCGTCACGTTGTTGAGGAAACGTGTTGGAAACGTCGGGGTCTCGTTGTTGAGGAAACGTGTTGGAAACGTCGGGGTCACGTTGAGGAAACGTGTTGGAAACGTCGGGATCACGTTGAGGAAACGTGTTGGAAACGTCGGGGTCACATTGTTGAGGAAACGTATTGGAAACGTCGGGGTCACGTTGTTGAGGAAACGTGTTGGAAACGTCGGGGTCACCTTGAGGAAACGTGTTGGAAACGTCGGGGTCACCTTGAGGAAACGTGTTGGAAACGTCGGGGTCACATTGTTGAGGAAACGTATTGGAAACGTCGGGGTCACGTTGTTGAGGAAACGTGTTGGAAACGTCGGGGTCACGTTGTTGAGGAAACGTGTTGGAAACGTCGGGGTCACGTTGTTGAGGAAACGTGTTGGAAACGTCGGGGTCTCGTTGTTGAGGAAACGTGTTGGAAACGTCGGGGTCACCTTGAGGAAACGTGTTGGAAACGTCGGGGTCACATTGTTGAGGAAATGTATTGGAAACGTCGGGGTCACGTTGTTGAGGAAACGTGTTGGAAACGTCGGGGTCACGTTGTTGAGGAAACGTGTTGGAAACGTCGGGGTCACCTTGAGGAAACATGTTGGAAACGTCGGGGTCACATTGTTGAGGAAACGTATTGGAAACGTCGGGGTCACGTTGTTGAGGAAACGTGTTGGAAACGTCGGGGTTACGTTGAGGAAACGTGTTGGAAACGTCGGGGTCACGTTGATGAAACCCGTTGGAAACGTCGGGGTCACCTTGAGGAAACGTGTTGGAAACGTCGGGGTGACGTTGAGGAAACGTGTTGGAAACGTCGGGGTCACGTTGAGGAAACATGTTGGAAACGTCGGGGTCACGTTGTTGAGGAAACGTGTTGGAAACGTCGGGGTCACGTTGAGGAAACGTGTTGGAAACGTCGGGGTCACGTTGTTGAGGAAACGTGTTGGAAACGTCGGGGTCACGTTGAGGAAACGTGTTGGAAACGTCGGGGTCATGTTGTTGAGGAAACGTGTTGGAAACGTCGGCGTCACGTTGTTGAGGAAACGTGTTGGAAACGTCGGCGTCACGTTGAGGAAACGTGTTGGAAACGTCGGGGTCACGTTGTTGAGGAAACGTGTTGGAAACGTCGGGGTCACGTTGCGGAAACGTGCTGGAAACGTCGGGGTCACGTTGTTGAGGAAACGTGTTGGAAACGTCGGGGTCACATTGTTGAGGAAACGTGTTGGAAACGTCGGGGTCACGTTGAGGAAACGTGTTGGAAACGTCGGGGTCACGTTGTTGAGGAAACGTGTTGGAAACGTCGGGGTCACGTTGAGGAAACATGTTGGAAACGTCGGGGTCACGTTGTTGAGGAAACGTGTTGGAAACGTCGGGGTTACGTTGGGGAAATGTTTTGGAAACGTCGGGGTTACGTTGGGGAAATGTGTTGGAAACGTCGGGGTCACGTTGTTGAGGAAACGTGTTGGAAACGTCGGGGTTACGTTGGGGAAACGTGTTGGAAACGTCGGGGTCACATTGTTGAGGAAACGTGTTGGAAACGTCGGGGTCACGTTGAGGAAACGTGTTGGAAACGTCGGGGTCACGTTGTTGAGGAAACGTGTTGGAAACGTCGGGGTTACGTTGGGGAAATGTTTTGGAAACGTCGGGGTTACGTTGGGGAAATGTTTTGGAAACGTCGGGGTTACGTTGGGGAAATGTTTTGGAAACGTCGGGGTTACGTTGGGGAAATGTTTTGGAAACGTCGGGGTTACGTTGAGGAAATGTTTTGGAAACGTCGGGGTCACGTTGTTGAGGAAACGTGTTGGAAACGTCGGCGTCACGTTGTTGAGGAAACGTGTTGGAAACGTCGGGGTCACGTTGTTGAGGAAACGTGTTGGAAACGTCGGGGTCACGTTGAGGAAACGTGTTGGAAACGTCGGGGTCACGTTGTTGAGGAAACGTGTTGGAAACGTCGGGGTCACGTTGAGGAAACGTGTTGGAAACGTCGGGGTCACGTTGTTGAGGAAACGTGTTGGAAACGTCGGCGTCACGTTGTTGAGTAAACGTGTTGGAAACGTCGGCGTCACGTTGTTGAGGAAACGTGTTGGAAACGTCGGGGTCACGTTGTTGAGGAAACGTGTTGGAAACGTCGGGGTCACGTTGAGGAAACGTGTTGGAAACGTCGGGGTCACGTTGTTGAGGAAATGTGTTGGAAACGTCGGGGTCACGTTGTTGAGGAAATGTGTTGGAAACGTCGGGGTCACATTGTTGAGGAAACGTGTTGGAAACGTCGGGGTCACGTTGAGGAAACGTGTTGGAAACGTCGGGGTCACGTTGAGGAAACGTGTTGGAAACGTCGGGGTCACGTTGTTGAGGAAACGTGTTGGAAACGTCGGGGTCACGTTGTTGAGGAAACGTGTTGGAAACGTCGGGGTCACGTTGTTGAGGAAACGTGTTGGAAACGTCGGGGTCACGTTGAAGAAACATGGTGGAAACGTCGGGGTCACGTTGTTGAGGAAACGTGTTGGAAACGTCGGGGTCACGTTGTTGAGGAAACGTGTTGGAAACGTCGGGGTCACGTTGTTGAGGAAATGTGTTGGAAACGTCGGGGTCACGTTGAGGAAATGTGTTGGAAACGTCGGGGTCACGTTGAGGAAATGTGTTGGAAACGTCGGGGTCACCTTGAGGAAATGTGTTGGAAACGTCGGGGTCACCTTGAGGAAACGTGTTGGAAACGTCGGGGTCACATTGTTGAGGAAACGTGTTGGAAACGTCGTGCTCACGTTGAGGAAACGTGTTGGAAACGTCGGGGTCACGTTGTTGAGGAAACGTGTTGGAAACGTCGGGGTCACGTTGTTGAGGAAACGTGTTGGAAACGTCGGGGTCACGTTGTTGAGGAAACGTGTTGGAAACGTCGGGGTCACGTTGTTGAGGAAACGTGTTGGAAACGTCGGGGTCTCGTTGTTGAGGAAACGTGTTGGAAACGTCGGGGTCACGTTGAGGAAACGTGTTGGAAACGTCGGGATCACGTTGAGGAAACGTGTTGGAAACGTCGGGGTCACATTGTTGAGGAAACGTATTGGAAACGTCGGGGTCACGTTGTTGAGGAAACGTGTTGGAAACGTCGGGGTCACCTTGAGGAAACGTGTTGGAAACGTCGGGGTCACCTTGAGGAAACGTGTTGGAAACGTCGGGGTCACATTGTTGAGGAAACGTATTGGAAACGTCGGGGTCACGTTGTTGAGGAAACGTGTTGGAAACGTCGGGGTCACGTTGTTGAGGAAACGTGTTGGAAACGTCGGGGTCACGTTGTTGAGGAAACGTGTTGGAAACGTCGGGGTCTCGTTGTTGAGGAAACGTGTTGGAAACGTCGGGGTCACCTTGAGGAAACGTGTTGGAAACGTCGGGGTCACGTTGTTGAGGAAACGTGTTGGAAACGTCGGGGTCACCTTGAGGAAACATGTTGGAAACGTCGGGGTCACGTTGTTGAGGAAACGTGTTGGAAACGTCGGGGTTACGTTGAGGAAACGTGTTGGAAACGTCGGGGTCACGTTGTTGATGAAACCCGTTGGAAACGTCGGGGTCACCTTGAGGAAACGTGTTGGAAACGTCGGGGTCACGTTGAGGAAAGATGTTGGAAACGTCGGGGTCACGTTGAGGAAACGTGTTGGAAACGTCGGGGTCACGTTGAGGAAACATGTTGGAAACGTCGGGGTGACGTTGTTGAGGAAACGTGTTGGAAACGTCGGGGTTACGTTGGGGAAATGTTTTGGAAACGTCGGGGTTACGTTGGGGAAATGTGTTGGAAACGTCGGGGTCACGTTGTTGAGGAAACGTGTTGGAAACGTCGGGGTTACGTTGGGGAAACGTTTTGGAAACGTCGGGGTTACGTTGGGGAAATGTTTTGGAAACGTCGGGGTTACGTTGGGGAAATGTTTTGGAAACGTCGGGGTTACGTTGAGGAAATGTGTTGGAAACGTCGGGGTCACGTTGTTGAGGAAACATGTTGGAAACGTCGGGGTCACGTTGTTGAGGAAACGTGTTGGAAACGTCGGGGTCACGTTGTTGAGGAAACGTGTTGGAAACGTCGGGGTCACGTTGTTGAGGAAACGTGTTGGAAACGTCGGGGTCACGTTGTTGAGGAAACGTGTTGGAAACGTCGGGGTCACGTTGTTGAGGAAACGTGTTGGAAACGTCGGGGTCACGTTGTTGAGGAAATGTGTTGGAAACGTCGGGGTCACCTTGAGGAAACGTGTTGGAAACGTCGGGGTCACGTTGAGGAAAGATGTTGGAAACGTCGGGGTCACGTTGAGGAAACGTGTTGGAAACGTCGGGGTCACGTTGAGGAAACATGTTGGAAACGTCGGGGTCACGTTGTTGAGGAAACGTGTTGGAAACGTCGGGGTTACGTTGGGGAAATGTTTTGGAAACGTCGGGGTTACGTTGGGGAAATGTGTTGGAAACGTCGGGGTCACGTTGTTGAGGAAACGTGTTGGAAACGTCGGGGTTACGTTGGGGAAACGTTTTGGAAACGTCGGGGTTACGTTGGGGAAATGTTTTGGAAACGTCGGGGTTACGTTGGGGAAATGTTTTGGAAACGTCGGGGTTACGTTGAGGAAATGTGTTGGAAACGTCGGGGTCACGTTGTTGAGGAAACATGTTGGAAACGTCGGGGTCACGTTGTTGAGGAAACGTGTTGGAAACGTCGGGGTCACGTTGTTGAGGAAACGTGTTGGAAACGTCGGGGTCACGTTGTTGAGGAAACGTGTTGGAAACGTCGGGGTCACGTTGTTGAGGAAACGTGTTGGAAACGTCGGGGTCACGTTGTTGAGGAAACGTGTTGGAAACGTCGGGGTCACGTTGTTGAGGAAATGTGTTGGAAACGTCGGGGTCACCTTGAGGAAATGTGTTGGAAACGTCGGGGTCACCTTGAGGAAACGTGTTGGAAACGTCGGGGTCACCTTGAGGAAACGTGTTGGAAACGTCGGGGTCACCTTGAGGAAACGTGTTGGAAACGTCGGGGTCACATTGTTGAGGAAACGTGTTGGAAACGTCGGGGTCACGTTGTTGAGGAAACGTGTTGGAAACGTCGGGGTCACGTTGTTGAGGAAACGTGTTGGAAACGTCGGGGTCACGTTGGGGAAATGTTTTGGAAACGTCGGGGTTACGTTGGGGAAATGTTTTGGAAACGTCGGGGTTACGTTGGGGAAATGTTTTGGAAACGTCGGGGTTACGTTGGGGAAATGTTTTGGAAACGTCGGGGTTACGTTGAGGAAATGTTTTGGAAACGTCGGGGTCACGTTGTTGAGGAAACGTGTTGGAAACGTCGGCGTCACGTTGTTGAGGAAACGTGTTGGAAACGTCGGGGTCACGTTGTTGAGGAAACGTGTTGGAAACGTCGGGGTCACGTTGAGGAAACGTGTTGGAAACGTCGGGGTCACGTTGTTGAGGAAACGTGTTGGAAACGTCGGGGTCACGTTGAGGAAACGTGTTGGAAACGTCGGGGTCACGTTGTTGAGGAAACGTGTTGGAAACGTCGGCGTCACGTTGTTGAGGAAACGTGTTGGAAACGTCGGCGTCACGTTGTTGAGGAAACGTGTTGGAAACGTCGGGGTCACGTTGTTGAGGAAACGTGTTGGAAACGTCGGGGTCACGTTGAGGAAACGTGTTGGAAACGTCGGGGTCACGTTGTTGAGGAAATGTGTTGGAAACGTCGGGGTCACGTTGTTGAGGAAATGTGTTGGAAACGTCGGGGTCACATTGTTGAGGAAACGTGTTGGAAACGTCGGGGTCACGTTGAGGAAACGTGTTGGAAACGTCGGGGTCACGTTGAGGAAACGTGTTGGAAACGTCGGGGTCACGTTGTTGAGGAAACGTGTTGGAAACGTCGGGGTCACGTTGTTGAGGAAACGTGTTGGAAACGTCGGGGTCACGTTGTTGAGGAAACGTGTTGGAAACGTCGGGGTCACGTTGAAGAAACATGGTGGAAACGTCGGGGTCACGTTGTTGAGGAAACGTGTTGGAAACGTCGGGGTTACGTTGGGGAAATGTTTTGGAAACGTCGGGGTCACGTTGAGGAAACGTGTTTGAAACATCGGGGTCACGTTGAGGAAACGTGTTGGAAACATCGGGGTCACGTTGGGGAAACGTCAGGGTTACGTTGGGGAAATGTTTTGGAAACGTCGGGGTTACGTTGAGGAAACGTGTAGGAAACGGAGTTACGTTGAGGAAACATGTTGGAAACGTCGGGGTCACGTTGTTGAGGAAACGTGTTGGAAACGTCGGGGTTACGTTGAGGAAACGTGTTGGAAACGTCGGGGTCACGTTGTTGAGGAAACCCGTTGGAAACGTCGGGGTCACATTGAGGAAACGTGTTGGAAACGTCGGGGTCACCTTGAGGAAACGTGTTGGAAACGTCGGGGTCACGTTGTTGAGGAAACGTGTTGGAAACGTCGGGGTCACATTGTTGAGGAAACGTGTTGGAAACGTCGGGGTCACGTTGTTGAGGAAACATGTTGGAAACGTCGGGGTCACGTTGTTGAGGAAACGTGTTGGAAACGTCGGGGTTACGTTGAGGAAACGTGTTGGAAACGTCGGGGTCACGTTGTTGAGGAAACGTGTTGGAAACGTCGGGGTCACCTTGAGGAAACGTGTTGGAAACGTCGGGGTCACGTTGTTGAGGAAACGTGTTGGAAACGTCGGGGTCACATTGTTGAGGAAACGTGTTGGAAACGTCGGGGTCACGTTGTTGAGGAAACGTGTTGGAAACGTCGGGGTTACGTTGAGGAAACGTGTTGGAAACGTCGGGGTCACGTTGTTGAGGAAACGTGTTGGAAACGTCGGGGTCACGTTGAGGAGACGTGTTGGAAACGTCGGGGTCACCTTGAGGAAATTCGTTGGAAACGTCGGGGTCACCTTGAGGAAACGTGTTGGAAACGTCGGGGTCACCTTGAGGAAATTCGTTGGAAACGTCGGGGTCACCTTGAGGAAACGTGTTGGAAACGTCGGGGTCACGTTGTTGAGGAAACGTGTTGGAAACGTCGGGGTCACGTTGTTGAGGAAACGTGTTGGAAACGTCGGGGTCACGTTGTTGAGGAAACGTGTTGGAAACGTCGGGGTCTCGTTGTTGAGGAAACGTGTTGGAAACGTCGGGGTCACCTTGAGGAAACGTGTTGGAAACGTCGGGGTCACATTGTTGAGGAAACGTATTGGAAACGTCGGGGTCACGTTGTTGAGGAAACGTGTTGGAAACGTCGGGGTCACGTTGTTGAGGAAACGTGTTGGAAACGTCGGGGTCACCTTGAGGAAACATGTTGGAAACGTCGGGGTCACATATTTGAGGAAACGTATTGGAAACGTCGGGGTCACGTTGTTGAGGAAACGTGTTGGAAACGTCGGGGTTACGTTGAGGAAACGTGTTGGAAACGTCGGGGTCACGTTGTTGAGGAAACCCGTTGGAAACGTCGGGGTCACCTTGAGGAAACGTGTTGGAAACGTCGGGGTCACCTTGAGGAAACGTGTTGGAAACGTCGGGGTCACGTTGTTGAGGAAACGTGTTGGAAACGTCGGGGTCACATTGTTGAGGAAACGTGTTGGAAACGTCGGGGTCACCTTGAGGAAACGTGTTGGAAACGTCGGGGTCACGTTGTTGAGGAAACGTGTTGGAAACGTCGGGGTCACGTTGAGGAAACGTTTTGGAAACGTCGGGGTTACGTTGGGGAAATGTTTTGGAAACGTCGGGGTCACGTTGAGGAAACGTGTAGGAAACGGAGTTACGTTGAGGAAACATGTTGGAAACGTCGGGGTCACGTTGTTGAGGAAACGTGTTGGAAACGTCGGGGTCACGTTGTTGAGGAAACGTGTTGGAAACGTCGGGGTCACGTTGAGGAAACGTGTTGGAAACGTCGGGGTCACGTTGTTGAGGAAACCCGTTGGAAACGTCGGGGTCACGTTGTTGAGGAAACGTGTTGGAAACGTCGGGGTTACGTTGAGGAAACGTGTTGGAAACGTCGGGGTTACGTTGGGGAAATGTTTTGGAAACGTCGGGGTCACGTTGAGGAAACGTGTTTGAAACATCGGGGTCACGTTGAGGAAACGTGTTGGAAACATCGGGGTCACGTTGGGGAAACGTCAGGGTTACGTTGGGGAAATGTTTTGGAAACGTCGGGGTTACGTTGAGGAAACGTGTAGGAAACGGAGTTACGTTGAGGAAACATGTTGGAAACGTCGGGGTCACGTTGTTGAGGAAACGTGTTGGAAACGTCGGGGTTACGTTGAGGAAACGTGTTGGAAACGTCGGGGTCACGTTGTTGAGGAAACCCGTTGGAAACGTCGGGGTCACATTGAGGAAACGTGTTGGAAACGTCGGGGTCACCTTGAGGAAACGTGTTGGAAACGTCGGGGTCACGTTGTTGAGGAAACGTGTTGGAAACGTCGGGGTCACGTTGTTGAGGAAACGTGTTGGAAACGTCGGGGTCACGTTGTTGAGGAAACATGTTGGAAACGTCGGGGTGACGTTGTTGAGGAAACGTGTTGGAAACGTCGGGGTTACGTTGAGGAAACGTGTTGGAAACGTCGGGGTCACGTTGTTGAGGAAACGTGTTGGAAACGTCGGGGTCACCTTGAGGAAACGTGTTGGAAACGTCGGGGTCACGTTGTTGAGGAAACGTGTTGGAAACGTCGGGGTCACCTCGAGGAAACGTGTTGGAAACGTCAGGGTCACGTTGTTGAGGAAACGTGTTGGAAACGTCGGGGTCACCTTGAGGAAACGTGTTGGAAACGTCGGGGTCACGTTGTTGAGGAAACGTGTTGGAAACGTCGGGGTCACGTTGAGGAGACGTGTTGGAAACGTCGGGGTCACCTTGAGGAAACTCGTTGGAAACGTCGGGGTCACCTTGAGGAAACGTGTTGGAAACGTCGGGGTCACGTTGTTGAGGAAACGTGTTGGAAACGTCGGGGTCACGTTGTTGAGGAAACGTGTTGGAAACGTCGGGGTCACGTTGTTGAGGAAACCCGTTGGAAACGTCGGGGTCACCTTGAGGAAACGTGTTGGAAACGTCGGGGTCACCTTGAGGAAACGTGTTGGAAACGTCGGGGTCACGTTGAGGAAACGTGTTGGAAACGTCGGGGTCACATTGTTGAGGAAACGTGTTGGAAACGTCGGGGTCACGTTGAGGAAACGTGTTTGAAACGTCGGGGTCACGTTGAGGAAACGTGTTGGAAACATCGGGGTCACGTTGGGGAAACGTTTTGGAAACGTCGGGGTTACGTTGGGGAAATGTTTTGGAAACGTCGGGGTTACGTTGAGGAAACGTTTTGGAAACGGAGTTACGTTGAGGAAACATGTTGGAAACGTCGGGGTCACGTTGTTGAGGAAACGTGTTGGAAACGTCGGGGTTACGTTGAGGAAACGTGTTGGAAACGTCGGGGTCACGTTGTTGAGGAAACCCGTTGGAAACGTCGGGGTCACCTTGAGGAAACGTGTTGGAAACGTCGGGGTCACCTTGAGGAAACGTGTTGGAAACGTCGGGGTCACGTTGTTGAGGAAACGTGTTGGAAACGTCGGGGTCACGTTGAGGAAACGTGTTTGAAACATCGGGGTCACGTTGAGGAAACGTGTTTGAAACATCGGGGTCACGTTGAGGAAACGTGTTGGAAACGTCGGGGTCACGTTGAGGAAACGTGTTGGAAACGTCGGGGTCACGTTGAGGAAACGTGTTGGAAGTGTCGGGGTTACGTTGGGGAAATGTTTTGGAAACGTCGGGGTTACGTTGGGGAAATGTTTTGGAAACGTCGGGGTTACGTTGGGGAAATGTTTTGGAAACGTCGGGGTTACGTTGGGGAAATGTTTTGGAAACGTCGGGATTACGTTGGGGAAATGTTTGGAAAAACGTGGGGGTTACGTTGAGGAAACGTGTTTGAAACATCGGGGTCATGTTGTTGAGGAAACGTGTTGGAATCGTCGGCGTCACGTTGTTGAGGAAACGTGTTGGAAACGTCGGGGTCACGTTGTTGAGGAAACGTGTTGGAAACGTCGGGGTCACGTTGAGGAAACGTGCTGGAAACGTCGGGGTCACGTTGTTGAGGAAATGTGTTGGAAACGTCGGGGTCACATTGTTGAGGAAACGTGTTGGAAACGTCGGGGTCACATTGTTGAGGAAACGTGTTGGAAACGTCGGGGTCACGTTGTTGAGGAAACGTGTTGGAAACGTCGGGGTCACGTTGTTGAGGAAACGTGTTGGAAACGTCGGGGTCACATTGTTGAGGAAACGTGTTGGAAACGTCGGGGTCACGTTGTTGAGGAAACGTGTTGGAAACGTCGGGGTCACGTTGAGGAAACATGTTGGAAACGTCGGGGTCACGTTGTTGAGGAAATGTGTTGGAAACGTCGGGGTCACGTTGTTGAGGAAATGTGTTGGAAACGTCGGGGTCACCTTGAGGAAATGTGTTGGAAACGTCGGGGTCACCTTGAGGAAATGTGTTGGAAACGTCGGGGTCACCTTGAGGAAATGTGTTGGAAACGTCGGGGTCACCTTGAGGAAACGTGTTGGAAACGTCGGGGTCACCTTGAGGAAACGTGTTGGAAACGTCGGGGTCACGTTGTTGAGGAAATGTGTTGGAAACGTCGGGGTCACCTTGAGGAAACGTGTTGGAAACGTCGGGGTCACCTTGAGGAAACGTGGAAACGTCGGGGTCACATTGTTGAGGAAACATGTTGGAAACGTCGGGGTCACGTTGAGGAAACGTGTTGGAAACGTCGGGGTCACGTTGTTGAGGAAACGTGTTGGAAACGTCGGGGTCACGTTGGGGAAATGTTTTGGAAACGTCGGGGTTACGTTGGGGAAATGTTTTGGAAACGTCGGGGTTACGTTGGGGAAATGTTTTGGAAACGTCGGGGTTACGTTGGGGAAATGTTTTGGAAACGTCGGGGTTACGTTGAGGAAATGTTTTGGAAACGTCGGGGTCACGTTGTTGAGGAAACGTGTTGGAAACGTCGGCGTCACGTTGTTGAGGAAACGTGTTGGAAACGTCGGGGTCACGTTGTTGAGGAAACGTGTTGGAAACGTCGGGGTCACGTTGAGGAAACGTGTTGGAAACGTCGGGGTCACGTTGAGGAAACGTGTTGGAAACGTCGGGGTCACCTTGAGGAAACGTGTTGGAAACGTCGGGGTCACGTTGTTGAGGAAACGTGTTGGAAACGTCGGGGTCACGTTGTTGAGGAAACGTGTTGGAAACGTCGGGGTCACGTTGTTGAGGAAACGTGTTGGAAACGTCGGGGTCTCGTTGTTGAGGAAACGTGTTGGAAACGTCGGGGTCACCTTGAGGAAACGTGTTGGAAACGTCGGGGTCACATTGTTGAGGAAACGTATTGGAAACGTCGGGGTCACGTTGTTGAGGAAACGTGTTGGAAACGTCGGGGTCACGTTGTTGAGGAAACGTGTTGGAAACGTCGGGGTCACCTTGAGGAAACATGTTGGAAACGTCGGGGTCACATATTTGAGGAAACGTATTGGAAACGTCGGGGTCACGTTGTTGAGGAAACGTGTTGGAAACGTCGGGGTTACGTTGAGGAAACGTGTTGGAAACGTCGGGGTCACGTTGTTGAGGAAACCCGTTGGAAACGTCGGGGTCACCTTGAGGAAACGTGTTGGAAACGTCGGGGTCACCTTGAGGAAACGTGTTGGAAACGTCGGGGTCACGTTGTTGAGGAAACGTGTTGGAAACGTCGGGGTCACATTGTTGAGGAAACGTGTTGGAAACGTCGGGGTCACCTTGAGGAAACGTGTTGGAAACGTCGGGGTCACGTTGTTGAGGAAACGTGTTGGAAACGTCGGGGTCACGTTGAGGAAACGTTTTGGAAACGTCGGGGTTACGTTGGGGAAATGTTTTGGAAACGTCGGGGTCACGTTGAGGAAACGTGTAGGAAACGGAGTTACGTTGAGGAAACATGTTGGAAACGTCGGGGTCACGTTGTTGAGGAAACGTGTTGGAAACGTCGGGGTCACGTTGTTGAGGAAACGTGTTGGAAACGTCGGGGTCACGTTGAGGAAACGTGTTGGAAACGTCGGGGTCACGTTGTTGAGGAAACCCGTTGGAAACGTCGGGGTCACGTTGTTGAGGAAACGTGTTGGAAACGTCGGGGTTACGTTGAGGAAACGTGTTGGAAACGTCGGGGTTACGTTGGGGAAATGTTTTGGAAACGTCGGGGTCACGTTGAGGAAACGTGTTTGAAACATCGGGGTCACGTTGAGGAAACGTGTTGGAAACATCGGGGTCACGTTGTTGAGGAAACGTGTTGGAAACGTCGGGGTCACGTTGTTGAGGAAACGTGTTGGAAACGTCGGGGTTACGTTGAGGAAACGTGTAGGAAACGGAGTTACGTTGAGGAAACATGTTGGAAACGTCGGGGTCACGTTGTTGAGGAAACGTGTTGGAAACGTCGGGGTTACGTTGAGGAAACGTGTTGGAAACGTCGGGGTCACGTTGTTGAGGAAACCCGTTGGAAACGTCGGGGTCACATTGAGGAAACGTGTTGGAAACGTCGGGGTCACCTTGAGGAAACGTGTTGGAAACGTCGGGGTCACGTTGTTGAGGAAACGTGTTGGAAACGTCGGGGTCACGTTGTTGAGGAAACGTGTTGGAAACGTCGGGGTCACGTTGTTGAGGAAACATGTTGGAAACGTCGGGGTGACGTTGTTGAGGAAACGTGTTGGAAACGTCGGGGTTACGTTGAGGAAACGTGTTGGAAACGTCGGGGTCACGTTGTTGAGGAAACGTGTTGGAAACGTCGGGGTCACCTTGAGGAAACGTGTTGGAAACGTCGGGGTCACGTTGTTGAGGAAACGTGTTGGAAACGTCGGGGTCACCTCGAGGAAACGTGTTGGAAACGTCAGGGTCACGTTGTTGAGGAAACGTGTTGGAAACGTCGGGGTCACCTTGAGGAAACGTGTTGGAAACGTCGGGGTCACGTTGTTGAGGAAACGTGTTGGAAACGTCGGGGTCACGTTGAGGAGACGTGTTGGAAACGTCGGGGTCACCTTGAGGAAACTCGTTGGAAACGTCGGGGTCACCTTGAGGAAACGTGTTGGAAACGTCGGGGTCACGTTGTTGAGGAAACGTGTTGGAAACGTCGGGGTCACGTTGTTGAGGAAACGTGTTGGAAACGTCGGGGTCACGTTGTTGAGGAAACCCGTTGGAAACGTCGGGGTCACCTTGAGGAAACGTGTTGGAAACGTCGGGGTCACCTTGAGGAAACGTGTTG
The DNA here is from genome assembly GCF_933228915.1 of Telmatherina bonti. NCBI lineage: Eukaryota > Metazoa > Chordata > Actinopteri > Atheriniformes > Telmatherinidae > Telmatherina > Telmatherina bonti. The sequence goes on along the minus strand of NC_136632.1, from coordinate 27,679,475 downwards.
GAAACGTCGGGGTCACGTTGTTGAGGAAACGTGTTGGAAACGTCGGGGTCACATTGTTGAGGAAACGTGTTGGAAACGTCGGGGTCACGTTGAGGAAACGTGTTTGAAACGTCGGGGTCACGTTGAGGAAACGTGTTGGAAACATCGGGGTCACGTTGGGGAAACGTTTTGGAAACGTCGGGGTTACGTTGGGGAAATGTTTTGGAAACGTCGGGGTTACGTTGAGGAAACGTTTTGGAAACGGAGTTACGTTGAGGAAACATGTTGGAAACGTCGGGGTCACGTTGTTGAGGAAACGTGTTGGAAACGTCGGGGTTACGTTGAGGAAACGTGTTGGAAACGTCGGGGTCACGTTGTTGAGGAAACCCGTTGGAAACGTCGGGGTCACCTTGAGGAAACGTGTTGGAAACGTCGGGGTCACCTTGAGGAAACGTGTTGGAAACGTCGGGGTCACGTTGTTGAGGAAACGTGTTGGAAACGTCGGGGTCACGTTGAGGAAACGTGTTTGAAACATCGGGGTCACGTTGAGGAAACGTGTTTGAAACATCGGGGTCACGTTGAGGAAACGTGTTGGAAACGTCGGGGTCACGTTGAGGAAACGTGTTGGAAACGTCGGGGTCACGTTGAGGAAACGTGTTGGAAGTGTCGGGGTTACGTTGGGGAAATGTTTTGGAAACGTCGGGGTTACGTTGGGGAAATGTTTTGGAAACGTCGGGGTTACGTTGGGGAAATGTTTTGGAAACGTCGGGGTTACGTTGGGGAAATGTTTTGGAAACGTCGGGATTACGTTGGGGAAATGTTTGGAAAAACGTGGGGGTTACGTTGAGGAAACGTGTTTGAAACATCGGGGTCATGTTGTTGAGGAAACGTGTTGGAATCGTCGGCGTCACGTTGTTGAGGAAACGTGTTGGAAACGTCGGGGTCACGTTGTTGAGGAAACGTGTTGGAAACGTCGGGGTCACGTTGAGGAAACGTGCTGGAAACGTCGGGGTCACGTTGTTGAGGAAATGTGTTGGAAACGTCGGGGTCACATTGTTGAGGAAACGTGTTGGAAACGTCGGGGTCACATTGTTGAGGAAACGTGTTGGAAACGTCGGGGTCACGTTGTTGAGGAAACGTGTTGGAAACGTCGGGGTCACGTTGTTGAGGAAACGTGTTGGAAACGTCGGGGTCACATTGTTGAGGAAACGTGTTGGAAACGTCGGGGTCACGTTGTTGAGGAAACGTGTTGGAAACGTCGGGGTCACGTTGAGGAAACATGTTGGAAACGTCGGGGTCACGTTGTTGAGGAAATGTGTTGGAAACGTCGGGGTCACGTTGTTGAGGAAATGTGTTGGAAACGTCGGGGTCACCTTGAGGAAATGTGTTGGAAACGTCGGGGTCACCTTGAGGAAATGTGTTGGAAACGTCGGGGTCACCTTGAGGAAATGTGTTGGAAACGTCGGGGTCACCTTGAGGAAACGTGTTGGAAACGTCGGGGTCACCTTGAGGAAACGTGTTGGAAACGTCGGGGTCACGTTGTTGAGGAAATGTGTTGGAAACGTCGGGGTCACCTTGAGGAAACGTGTTGGAAACGTCGGGGTCACCTTGAGGAAACGTGTTGGAAACGTCGGGGTCACATTGTTGAGGAAACATGTTGGAAACGTCGGGGTCACGTTGAGGAAACGTGTTGGAAACGTCGGGGTCACGTTGTTGAGGAAACGTGTTGGAAACGTCGGGGTCACGTTGGGGAAATGTTTTGGAAACGTCGGGGTTACGTTGGGGAAATGTTTTGGAAACGTCGGGGTTACGTTGGGGAAATGTTTTGGAAACGTCGGGGTTACGTTGGGGAAATGTTTTGGAAACGTCGGGGTTACGTTGAGGAAATGTTTTGGAAACGTCGGGGTCACGTTGTTGAGGAAACGTGTTGGAAACGTCGGCGTCACGTTGTTGAGGAAACGTGTTGGAAACGTCGGGGTCACGTTGTTGAGGAAACGTGTTGGAAACGTCGGGGTCACGTTGAGGAAACGTGTTGGAAACGTCGGGGTCACGTTGAGGAAACGTGTTGGAAACGTCGGGGTCACGTTGAGGAAACGTGTTGGAAACGTCGGGGTCACATTGTTGAGGAAACGTATTGGAAACGTCGGGGTCACCTTGAGGAAACGTGTTGGAAACGTCGGGGTCACCTTGAGGAAACGTGTTGGAAACGTCGGGGTCACATTGTTGAGGAAACGTATTGGAAACGTCGGGGTCACGTTGTTGAGGAAACGTGTTGGAAAAGTCGGGGTCACGTTGTTGAGGAAACGTGTTGGAAACGTCGGGGTCACGTTGTTGAGGAAACGTGTTGGAAACGTCGGGGTCTCGTTGTTGAGGAAACGTGTTGGAAACGTCGGGGTCACCTTGAGGAAACGTGTTGGAAACGTCGGGGTCACATTGTTGAGGAAACGTATTGGAAACGTCGGGGTCACGTTGTTGAGGAAACGTGTTGGAAACGTCGGGGTCACGTTGTTGAGGAAACGTGTTGGAAACGTCGGGGTCACCTTGAGGAAACATGTTGGAAACGTCGGGGTCACATTGTTGAGGAAACGTATTGGAAACGTCGGGGTCACGTTGTTGAGGAAACGTGTTGGAAACGTCGGGGTTACGTTGAGGAAACGTGTTGGAAACGTCGGGGTCACGTTGTTGAGGAAACCCGTTGGAAACGTCGGGGTCACCTTGAGGAAACGTGTTGGAAGCGTCGGGGTCACCTTGAGGAAACGTGTTGGAAACGTCGGGGTCACATTGTTGAGGAAACGTGTTGGAAACGTCGGGGTCACCTTGAGGAAACGTGTTGGAAACGTCGGGGTCACATTGTTTAGGAAACGTGTTGGAAACGTCGGGGTCACGTTGAGGAAACGTTTTGGAAACGTCGGGGTTACGTTGGGGAAATGTTTTGGAAACGTCGGGGTCACGTTGAGGAAACGTGTAGGAAACGGAGTTACGTTGAGGAAACATGTTGGAAACGTCGGGGTCACGTTGTTGAGGAAACGTGTTGGAAACGTCGGGGTTACGTTGAGGAAACGTGTTGGAAACGTCGGGGTTACGTTGGGGAAATGTTTTGGAAACGTCGGGGTCACGTTGAGGAAACGTGTTTGAAACATCGGGGTCACGTTGAGGAAACGTGTTGGAAACATCGGGGTCACGTTGGGGAAACGTCAGGGTTACGTTGGGGAAATGTTTTGGAAACGTCGGGGTTACGTTGAGGAAACGTGTAGGAAACGGAGTTACGTTGAGGAAACATGTTGGAAACGTCGGGGTCACGTTGTTGAGGAAACGTGTTGGAAACGTCGGGGTTACGTTGAGTAAACGTGTTGGAAACGTCGGGGTCACGTTGTTGAGGAAACCCGTTGGAAACGTCGGGGTCACATTGAGGAAACGTGTTGGAAACGTCGGGGTCACGTTGTTGAGGAAACGTGTTGGAAACGTCGGGGTCACCTTGAGGAAACGTGTTGGAAACGTCGGGGTCACGTTGTTGAGGAAACGTGTTGGAAACGTCGGGGTCACATTGTTGAGGAAACGTGTTGGAAACGTCGGGGTCACGTTGTTGAGGAAACATGTTGGAAACGTCGGGGTGACGTTGTTGAGGAAACGTGTTGGAAACGTCGGGGTTACGTTGAGGAAACGTGTTGGAAACGTCGGGGTCACGTTGTTGAGGAAACGTGTTGGAAACGTCGGGGTCACCTTGAGGAAACGTGTTGGAAACGTCGGGGTCACGTTGTTGAGGAAACGTGTTGGAAACGTCGGGGTCACCTCGAGGAAACGTGTTGGAAACGTCGGGGTCACGTTGTTGAGGAAACGTGTTGGAAACGTCGGGGTTACGTTGAGGAAACGTGTTGGAAACGTCGGGGTCACGTTGTTGAGGAAACGTGTTGGAAACGTCGGGGTCACGTTGAGGAGACGTGTTGGAAACGTCGGGGTCACCTTGAGGAAACTCGTTGGAAACGTCGGGGTCACCTTGAGGAAACGTGTTGGAAACGTCGGGGTCACGTTGTTGAGGAAACGTGTTGGAAACGTCGGGGTCACGTTGTTGAGGAAACGTGTTGGAAACGTCGGGGTCACGTTGTTGAGGAAACGTGTTGGAAACGTCGGGGTCACCTTGAGGAAACGTGTTGGAAACGTCGGGGTTACGTTGAGGAAATGTTTTGGAAACGTCGGGGTCACGTTGAGGAAACGTTTTGGAAACGTCGGGGTTACGTTGGGGAAATGTTTTGGAAACGTCGGGGTCACGTTGAGGAAACGTGTTTGAAACGTCGGGGTCACGTTGAGGAAACGTGTTGGAAACATCGGGGTCACGTTGGGGAAACGTTTTGGAAACGTCGGGGTTACGTTGGGGAAATGTTTTGGAAACGTCGGGGTTACGTTGAGGAAACGTTTTGGAAACGGAGTTACGTTGAGGAAACATGTTGGAAACGTCGGGGTCACGTTGTTGAGGAAACGTGTTGGAAACGTCGGGGTCACGTTGAGGAAACGTGTTGGAAACGTCGGGGTCACGTTGTTGAGGAAACCCGTTGGAAACGTCGGGGTCACCTTGAGGAAACGTGTTGGAAACGTCGGGGTCACGTTGTTGAGGAAACGTGTTGGAAACGTCGGGGTCACGTTGTTGAGGAAACGTGTTGGAAACGTCGGGGTCACATTGTTGAGGAAACGTGTTGGAAACGTCGGGGTCACGTTGTTGAGGAAACGTGTTGGAAACGTCGGGGTTACGTTGAGGAAACGATTTGGAAACGTCGGGGTCACGTTGTTGAGGAAACGTGTTGGAAACGTCGGGGTCACGTTGAGGAGACGTGTTGGAAACGTCGGGGTCACGTTGAGGAGACGTTTTGGAAACGTCAGGGTCACGTTGGGGAAACGTTTTGGAAACGTCAGGGTTACGTTGGGGAATTTTTTTGGAAACGTCGGGGTTACGTTGAGGAAACTTGTAGGAAACAGAGTTACGTTGAGGAAACATGTTGGAAACGTCGGGGTCACGTTGTTGAGGAAACGTGTTGGAAACGTCGGGGTTACGTTGAGGAAACGTGTTGGAAAAATCGGGGTCACGTTGGGGAAATGTTTTGGAAACGTCGGGGTCACGTTGAGGAAACATGTTGGAAACGTCGGGGTCACGTTGTTGAGGAAACGTGTTGGAAACGTCGGGGTTACGTTGAGGAAACGTGTTGGAAAAATCGGGGTCACGTTGGGGAAACGTTTTGGAAACGTCGGGGTTACGTTGGGGAAATGTTTTGGAAACGTCGGGGTTACGTTGAGGAAACGTTTTGGAAGCGGAGTTACGTTGAGGAAACATGTTGGAAACGTCGGGGTCACGTTGTTGAGGAAACGTGTTGGAAACGTCGGGGTTACGTTGAGGAAACGTGTTGGAAACGTCGGGGTCACGTTGTTGAGGAAACCCGTTGGAAACGTCGGGGTCACCTTGAGGAAACGTGTTGGAAACGTCGGGGTCACCTTGAGGAGACGTGTTGGAAACGTCGGGGTCACGTTGTTGAGGAAACGTGTTGGAAACGTCGGGGTCACATTGTTGAGGAAACGTGTTGGAAACGTCGGGGTCACGTTGTTGAGGAAACGTGTTGGAAACGTCGGGGTTACGTTGAGGAAACGTGTTGGAAACGTCGGGGTCACGTTGTTGAGGAAACGTGTTGGAAACGTCGGGGTCACGTTGAGGAGACGTGTTGGAAACATCGGGGTCACGTTGGGGAAACGTTTTGGAAACGTCAGGGTTACGTTGGGGAAATGTTTTGGAAACGTCGGGGTTACGTTGAGGAAACGTGTTGGAAACGTCGGGGTCACCTTGAGGAAACGTGTTGGAAACGTCGGGGTCACGTTGTTGAGGAAACGTGTTGGAAACGTCGGGGTTACGTTGAGGAAACGTGTTGGAAACGTCGGGGTCATGTTGTTGAGGAAACCCGTTGGAAATGTCGGGGTCACGTTGAGGAAACGTGTTGGAAACGTCGGGGTCACCTTGAGGAAACGTGTTGGAAACGTCGGGGTCACGTTGTTGAGGAAACGTGTTGGAAACGTCGGGGTCACGTTGTTGAGGAAACGTGTTGGAAACGTCGGGGTCACGTTGTTGAGGAAACGTGTTGGAAACGTCGGGGTCACGTTGAGGAAACGTGTTGGAAACGTCGGGGTCACCTTGAGGAAACGTGTTGGAAACGTCGGGGTCACGTTGAGGAAACGTGTTGGAAGCGTCTGGGTCACGTTGAGGAAACGTGTTGGAAGCGTCGGGGTCACGTTGAGGAAACGTGTTGGAAACGTCGGGGTCACGTTGTTGAGGAAACGTGTTGGAAACGTCGGGGTCAACTTGAGGAAACGTGTTGGAAACGTCGGGGTTACGTTGGGGAAATGTTTTGGAAACGTCGGGGTCACGTTGAGGAAACGTGTTGGAAGCGTCGGGGTCACGTTGAGGAAACGTGTTAGAAACGTCGGGGTTACGTTGGGGAAATGTTTTGGAAACGTCGGGGTTACGTTGGGGAAATGTTTTGGAAACGTCGGGGTCATGTTGAGGAAATGTTTTGGAAACGTCGGGGTCACGTTGGGGAGACGTGTTGGAAATGTCGGGGTCACCTTGAGGAAACGTGTTGGAAACGTCGGGGTCACCTTGAGGAAACGTGTTGGAAACGTCGGGGTCACGTTGTTGAGGAAACGTGTTGGAAACGTCGGGGTCACCTTGAGGAAACGTGTTGGAAACGTCGGGGTCACATTGTTGAGGAAACGTGTTGGAAACGTCGGTGTAACGTTGAGGAAACGTTTTGGAAACGTCGGGGTTACGTTGGGGAAATGTTTTGGAAACGTCGGGGTCACGTTGAGGAAACGTGTTGGAAGTGTCGGGGTTACGTTGGGGAAATGTTTTGGAAACGTCGGGGTTACGTTGGGGAAATGTTTTGGAAACGTCGGGGTTACGTTGTGGAAATGTTTTGGAAACGTCGGGGTTACGTTGGGGAAATGTTTGGAAAAACGTGGGGGTTACGTTGAGGAAACGTGTTTGAAACATCGGGGTCACGTTGAGGAAACGTGTTTGAAACATCGGGGTCACGTTGAGGAAACGTGTTGGAAACATCGGGGTCACGTTGGGGAAACGTTTTTGAAACGTCGGGGTCACGTTGAGGAAACGTGTTGGAAGCGTCGGGGTCACGTTGAGGAAACGTGTTAGAAATGTTGGGGTTACGTTGGGGAAATGTTTTGGAAACGTCGGGGTTACGTTGGGGAAACGTGTTGGAAACGTCGGGGTCACGTTGTTGAGGAAACGTGTTGGAAACGTCGGGGTCAACTTGAGGAAACGTGTTGGAAACGTCGGGGTTACGTTGGGGAAATGTTTTGGAAACGTCGGGGTCACGTTGAGGAAACGTGTTGGAAGCGTCGGGGTCACGTTGAGGAAACGTGTTAGAAACGTCGGGGTTACGTTGGGGAAATGTTTTGGAAACGTCGGGGTTACGTTGGGGAAATGTTTTGGAAACGTCGGGGTCACGTTGAGGAAATGTTTTGGAAACGTCGGGGTCACGTTGGGGAGACGTGTTGGAAATGTCGGGGTCACCTTGAGGAAACGTGTTGGAAACGTCGGGGTCACCTTGAGGAAACGTGTTGGAAACGTCGGGGTCACGTTGTTGAGGAAACGTGTTGGAAACGTTGGGGTCACCTTGAGGAAACGTGTTGGAAACGTCGGGGTCACATTGTTGAGGAAACGTGTTGGAAACGTCGGTGTAACGTTGAGGAAACGTTTTGGAAACGTCGGGGTTACGTTGGGGAAATGTTTTGGAAACGTCGGGGTCACGTTGAGGAAACGTGTTGGAAGTGTCGGGGTTACGTTGGGGAAATGTTTTGGAAACGTCGGGGTTACGTTGGGGAAATGTTTTGGAAACGTCGGGGTTACGTTGTGGAAATGTTTTGGAAACGTCGGGGTTACGTTGGGGAAATGTTTGGAAAAACGTGGGGGTTACGTTGAGGAAACGTGTTTGAAACATCGGGGTCACGTTGAGGAAACGTGTTTGAAACATCGGGGTCACGTTGAGGAAACGTGTTGGAAACATCGGGGTCACGTTGGGGAAACGTTTTTGAAACGTCGGGGTCACGTTGAGGAAACGTGTTGGAAGCGTCGGGGTCACGTTGAGGAAACGTGTTAGAAATGTCGGGGTTACGTTGGGGAAATGTTTTGGAAACGTCGGGGTTACGTTGGGGAAACGTGTTGGAAACGTCGGGGTCACGTTGTTGAGGAAACGTGTTGGAAACGTCGGGGTCACGTTGTTGAGGAAACGTGTTGGAAACGTCGGGGTCACGTTGTTGAGGAAACGTGTTGGAAACGTCGGGGTCACGTTGTTGAGGAAACGTGTTGGAAACGTCGGGGTCACATTGTTGAGGAAACATGTTGGAAACGTCGGGGTCACATTGTTGAGGAAACGTGTTGGAAACGTCGGGGTCACGTTGAGGAAACGTTTTGGAAACGTCGGGGTTACGTTGGGGAAATGTTATGGAAACGTCGGGGTCACGTTGAGACGTGTTGGAAATGTCGGGGTCACCTTGAGGAAACGTGTTGGAAACGTCGGGGTCACCTTGAGGAAACGTGTTGGAAACGTCGGGGTCACGTTGTTGAGGAAACGTGTTGGAAACGTCGGGGTCACCTTGAGGAAACATGTTGGAAACGTCGGGGTCACATTGTTGAGGAAACGTGTTGGAAACGTCGGGGTCACGTTGAGGACACGTTTTGGAAACGTCGGGGTTACGTTGGGGAAATGTTTTGGAAACGTCGGGGTCACGTTGAAACGTGTTGGAAGTGTCGGGGTCACGTTGGGGAAACGTTTTGGAAACGTCAGGGTTACGTTGGGGAAATGTTTTGGAAACGTCGGGGTTACGTTGAGGAAACGTTGGAGTTACGTTGAGGAAACATGTTGGAAACGTTGGGGTCACGTTGAGGAAACGTGTTGGAAACGTCGGGGTTACGTTGAGGAAACGTGTTGGAAACGTCGGGGTCACGTTGTTGAGGAAACCCGTTGGAAATGTCGGGGTCACGTTGAGGAAACGTGTTGGAAACGTCGGGGTCACCTTGAGGAAACGTGTTGGAAACGTCGGGGTCACGTTGTTGAGGAAACGTGTTGGAAACGTCGGGGTCACGTTGTTGAGGAAACGTGTTGGAAACGTCGGGGTCACGTTGTTGAGGAAACGTGTTGGAAACGTCGGGGTCACCTTGAGGAAACGTGTTGGAAACGTCGGGGTCACCTTGAGGAAACGTGTTGGAAACGTCGGGGTCACGTTGAGGAAACGTGTTGGAAGCGTCGGGGTCACGTTGAGGAAACGTGTTGGAAACGTCGGGGTCACGTTGTTGAGGAAACGTGTTGGAAACGTCGGGGTCAACTTGAGGAAACGTGTTGGAAACGTCGGGGTTACGTTGGGGAAATGTTTTGGAAACGTCGGGGTCACGTTGAGGAAACGTGTTGGAAGCGTCGGGGTCACGTTGAGGAAACGTGTTAGAAACGTCGGGGTTACGTTGGGGAAATGTTTTGGAAACGTCGGGGTTACGTTGGGGAAATGTTTTGGAAACGTCGGGGTCACGTTGAGGAAATGTTTTGGAAACGTCGGGGTCACGTTGGGGAGACGTGTTGGAAATGTCGGGGTCACCTTGAGGAAACGTGTTGGAAACGTCGGGGTCACCTTGAGGAAACGTGTTGGAAACGTCGGGGTCACGTTGTTGAGGAAACGTGTTGGAAACGTCGGGGTCACCTTGAGGAAACGTGTTGGAAACGTCGGGGTCACATTGTTGAGGAAACGTGTTGGAAACGTCGGTGTCACGTTGAGGAAACGTGTTGGAAACGTCGGGGTTACGTTGGGGAAATGTTTTGGAAACGTCGGGGTCACGTTGAGGAAACGTGTTGGAAGTGTCGGGGTTACGTTGGGGAAATGTTTTGGAAACGTCGGGGTTACGTTGGGGAAATGTTTTGGAAACGTCGGGGTTACGTTGGGGAAATGTTTTGGAAACGTCGGGGTTACGTTGGGGAAATGTTTGGAAAAACGTGGGGGTTACGTTGAGGAAACGTGTTTGAAACATCGGGGTCACGTTGAGGAAACGTGTTTGAAACATCGGGGTCACGTTGAGGAAACGTGTTGGAAACATCGGGGTCACGTTGAGGAAACGTGTTGGAAACGTCGGGGTCACGTTGAGGAAACGTGTTGGAAGTGTCGGGGTTACGTTGGGGAAATGTTTTGGAAACGTCGGGGTTACGTTGGGGAAATGTTTTGGAAACGTCGGGGTTACGTTGGGGAAATGTTTTGGAAACGTCGGGGTTACGTTGGGGAAATGTTTTGGAAACGTCGGGGTTACGTTGGGGAAATGTTTGGAAAAACGTGGGGGTTACGTTGAGGAAACGTGTTTGAAACATTGGGGTCACGTTGAGGAAACGTGTTTGAAACATCGGGGTCACGTTGAGGAAACGTGTTGGAAACATCGGGGTCACGTTGGGGAAACGTTTTGGAAACGTCGGGGTCACGTTGAGGAAACGTGTTGGAAGCGTCGGGGTCACGTTGAGGAAACGTGTTAGAAACGTCGGGGTTACGTTGGGGAAATGTTTTGGAAACGTCGGGGTTACGTTGGGGAAATGTTTTGGAAACGTCGGGGTCACGTTGAGGAAATGTTTTGGAAACGTCGGGGTCACGTTGGGGACATGTTTGGAAACGTCGGGGTCACATTGTTGAGGAGACGTGTTGGAAACGTCGGGGTCACGTTGAGGAAACGTCGGGGTTACGTTGGGGAAATGTTTTGGAAACGTCGGGGTCACGTTGAGGAAACGTGTTTGACACATCGGGGTCACGTTGAGGAAACGTGTTGGAAACATCGGGGTCACGTTGGGGAAACGTTTTGGAAACGTCAGGGTTACGTTGGGGAAATGTTTTGGAAACGTCGGGGTCACCTTGAGGAAACGTGTTGGAAACGTCGGGGTCACCTTGAGGAAACGTGTTGGAAACGTCGGGGTCACGTTGTTGAGGAAACGTGTTGGAAACGTCGGGGTCACCTTGAGGAAACGTGTTGGAAACGTCGGGGTCACATTGTTGAGGAAACGTGTTGGAAACGTCGGTGTCACGTTGAGGAAACGTGTTGGAAACGTCGGGGTTACGTTGGGGAAATGTTTTGGAAACGTCGGGGTCACGTTGAGGAAACGTGTTGGAAGTGTCGGGGTTACGTTGGGGAAATGTTTTGGAAACGTCGGGGTTACGTTGGGGAAATGTTTTGGAAACGTCGGGGTTACGTTGGGGAAATGTTTTGGAAACGTCGGGGTTACGTTGGGGAAATGTTTGGAAAAACGTGGGGGTTACGTTGAGGAAACGTGTTTGAAACATCGGGGTCACGTTGAGGAAACGTGTTTGAAACATCGGGGTCACGTTGAGGAAACGTGTTGGAAACATCGGGGTCACGTTGAGGAAACGTGTTGGAAACGTCGGGGTCACGTTGAGGAAACGTGTTGGAAGTGTCGGGGTTACGTTGGGGAAATGTTTTGGAAACGTCGGGGTTACGTTGGGGAAATGTTTTGGAAACGTCGGGGTTACGTTGGGGAAATGTTTTGGAAACGTCGGGGTTACGTTGGGGAAATGTTTTGGAAACGTCGGGGTTACGTTGGGGAAATGTTTGGAAAAACGTGGGGGTTACGTTGAGGAAACGTGTTTGAAACATCGGGGTCACGTTGAGGAAACGTGTTTGAAACATCGGGGTCACGTTGAGGAAACGTGTTGGAAACATCGGGGTCACGTTGGGGAAACGTTTTGGAAACGTCGGGGTCACGTTGAGGAAACGTGTTGGAAGCGTCGGGGTCACGTTGAGGAAACGTGTTAGAAACGTCGGGGTTACGTTGGGGAAATGTTTTGGAAACGTCGGGGTTACGTTGGGGAAATGTTTTGGAAACGTCGGGGTCACGTTGAGGAAATGTTTTGGAAACGTCGGGGTCACGTTGGGGACATGTTTGGAAACGTCGGGGTCACATTGTTGAGGAGACGTGTTGGAAACGTCGGGGTCACGTTGAGGAAACGTCGGGGTTACGTTGGGGAAATGTTTTGGAAACGTCGGGGTCACGTTGAGGAAACGTGTTTGACACATCGGGGTCACGTTGAGGAAACGTGTTGGAAACATCGGGGTCACGTTGGGGAAACGTTTTGGAAACGTCAGGGTTACGTTGGGGAAATGTTTTGGAAACGTCGGGGTTACGTTGAGGAAACGTGTTGGAAACGTCTGGGTCACCATCAGACCATCAGGCTGAGGCTTTTCCTGGGAACTAATGATCTGGATTCCAAACAGCCAGTTAAAAGACGGTCCCTGAGTTTTTTTAAGCTTCTCCTGCACAGTTTGCCAACAGCTCACATTTACTCACATCTTTGTGATTGGATGAAGGCCAGAGGTCTTCCTCTCCTGGAGCAGTCTCTCCGATCTGCTGTTAACCTGAAGACGGATAGAGACATAGGACATTTTAATAAAACCAGATTGATCTGATGGAGTCCAGGAGAGCAGACAGGAAGTTAAATTTAAGGCCATGTCAGCCCACAGACGCCTAGCAACTGTTGCCAGGCAACCAGGCAGGTGGCTGGGCCCATTGAATGGCAGCAGAGCCCTGATGTGACGAGATTGGAGTTTGATCAGTTTTTATATTAAAAACCTGCAGAGACTGATCGATCAGGTCATTGATCAGAACAACGGCCAGGATGAATGATGGAGGAATGAACTCGTAAAAACACCAGATTTATTTGTGTTTATTGTTTTCACATGGACCAAATTTTTAATCCTGGTTCATTAATATTTTATACTTATGCCAATAAAAACTGACATGATTCTCAACATTTATGTGTTTATTTTTTAAAACAGATCAATAATGTTTCTTTATCCAGCTAAAACGGGATGAATCATATTTAATATCAGCTTTAGTCCTACAATTTATTTATCAACATGTAAGTTCTTATTTATCAATTGGATTCCAGTCGAAAGGATCGTTTTCCTGTATTTTGCAAGTCAAAATCTATCAAATACATAAAAAAATATCTGGATCAACAAGCTGACAGCAGCCGAATTATTCTGGTTCCGACAGTTTCCCAGATTCCCGGAAATGTTTAGTCTTGTCTGCAAACGTACAACTCACCGATGTTCCAGCAGGTGGCGCTACATTGGTCCTTCAGCTGGACTTGAGATCTACGATCAGGTTCTGTTTGTGGTTTAATTTGTGTGATCTTACCTTCATCTGCCGTCTCTGCTGTGTGTCTACAGGCTGCTTTAAAGACGATCGCATCGTTTTCTGGACCTGGATGTTCTCCACCTACTTCATGGAGAAGTGGGCGCCTCGCCAGGACGACATGCTGTTCTACGTCCGCAGGAAGCTCGCCTACGTCAGCACGGACAACAGCGAGGGCAAAAAGGTGACGACCTATACTACCCTGTTCTTACGCAGGGTCTGGAAACGGGACTCTGTGTGGGAGACGGGACTCTAGTCGGAGATCTGGAGGACGGGCTGAACGTAAAACTGGGAGGTGTTGGGACAGTTCAGAGGGATGTTCTGGTTTCACCTACTGGGAAGGATCTTTCTTTTATCCCTTCATGATTCTCCGTTTGGACCTTCTGTCTTTCCGTAGCTTCACTGCCGTTTCGTGTTCGATATTTGGGAAACGTGATAAACTGTTTCCACATGTTCTTCTGAATGAAATCCAGTTGGATTCTCTGGGCCGTCTTGAGCTTCCATTGGCGATCCAAGCGTTCCGGTTCTGCTTTTCCAACGTCCTTTTTTATGTTTTCCATCAGTTTTCCATCGATGGGTGTTCCTGCTCTTTCAAGCTTGGAAGATTTCCTCCCTGTTCGGGATCAGGTTGGTTCTTTAAAAAACCCCAGCAGATGATCTGAGGTTTGATGTCGCTCCGATCAGAGGGATTACAACCTGCAGGCTGCAGGTTCAGATCCAGAACCAGAATTGGATTCATGAGTAAGAAAAAGGCAGATAATCATAAAGATTTAAAGAGAAAAACACCGAAAACTGAAAGAAAAAAGAGACTTTTGTTCGGAAACTGAAGCGATTCCAATGGCTCTGATTCATGACAGATAAGATTCATTCCTTTCATCAACTTTCCAGTCGCAACGTTTGTTTTCTGCTCATTTCATTCCGTTTCAGCAAAACATGAAAAAACATTCCAGCAAACACAGATTTATTTCCACAACAGAACCAAACCCAACAGAACCCAACATAACTAAACACATTACCCAACATAACTAAACACAACATTACCCAACAGAACCGAACCCAACAGAACCTAACATAACTAAACACAACATTACCCAACAGAACCGAACCCAACAGAACCCAACCCAACAGAACCCAACATAACTAAACACATTACCCAACATAACTAAACACATTACCCAACAGAACCCAACACAACAGAACCGAACCCAACAGAACCTAACATAACTAAACACAACATTACCCAACAGAACCTAACATAACTAAACACAACATTACCCAACAAAACTAAACACATTACCCAACAGAACACAACAGAACCGAACCCAACAGTACCTAACATAACTAAACACAACATTACCCAACAGAACCTAACATAACTAAACACATTACCCAACATAACTAAACACAACATTACCCAACAGAACACAACAGAACCGAACCCAACAGTACCTAACATAACTAAACACAACATTACCCAACAGAACCTAACATAACTAAACACAACAGTACCCAACATAACTAAACACAACATTACCCTACAGAACACAACAGAACCGAACCCAACAGTACCTAACATAACTAAACACAACACTACCCAACAGAACCTAACATAACTAAACACAACATTACCCAACAGAACCCAACACAACAGAACCGAACCCAACAGAACCGAACCCAACAGAACCTAACATAACTAAACACAACATTACCCAACAGAACCTAACATAACTAAACACAACATTACCCAACATAACTAAACACATTACCCAACAGAACACAACAGAACCGAACCCAACAGTACCTAACATAACTAAACACAACATTACCCAACAGTACCCAACATAACTAAACACAACAGTACCCAACATAACTAAACACAACATTACCCAACAGAACACAACAGAACCGAACCCAACAGTACCTAACATAACTAAACACATTACCCAACAGAACCTAACATAACTAAACACAACATTACCCAACATAACTAAACACATTACCCAACAGAACCCAACACAACAGAACCGAACCCAACAGAACCTAACATAACTAAACACAACATTACCCAACAGAACCTAACATAACTAAACACAACATTACCCAACATAACTAAACACAACATTACCCAACAGAACACAACAGAACCGAACCCAACAGTACCTAACATAACTAAACACAACATTACCCAACAGAACCTAACATAACTAAACACAACAGTACCCAACATAACTAAACACAACATTACCCAACAGAACACAACAGAACCGAACCCAACAGTACCTAACATAACTAAACACATTACCCAACAGAACCTAACATAACTAAACACAACATTACCCAACATAACTAAACACATTACCCAACAGAACCCAACACAACAGAACCGAACCCAACAGAACCTAACATAACTAAACACAACATTACCCAACAGAACCTAACATAACTAAACACAACAGTACCCAACAGACCCAAACCCAACAGAACATTGCATTTTTCCAGTCATTAAAAACAAAAGCGCTTCACGTTCATCTTATTTTATTGTCTGTTTGAAAATGTCAGCGGCAGACAGTTGTCATGGTAACCACATGATGCATCGTCCAATGAGATGCCTCCGTCTGCTGCGATGAACAGAAAGCTCTTCACCTCTTTCAGGAAAAACAAGTTAAGTGGCGTCATGTCAGCTTGCCAGCAGCTTCAAGAGCCTTGACACACACACACACACACACACACACACACACACACACACACACATACAGGTGTCGCCATGGCAACCATTCCTGTGCTCTAAATGCTGTGACTGATATAAATCCTGGCATGTAAAGACCTCGTCTGTCCCTGAAGAGATGTCTCATGCTTTATCTGTAGAAGATCAGACGCCTAAAGTCGCCATGATGCCGGGGTTCTGATGCGGTTCTGATTCTGGCCCACTCTGGTTTTAGGTGGAGGTGGAGGTCTACAGGAGGGATTCCAAGAAGCTGCCGGGCCTCGGAGACCCTGACATTGACTGGGAGGAAAGTGTCTACCTGAATCTGATCCTGCAGAAGGTAAAGACCAGAAGAACTTGACCAGTTCAGGACTGAACCAGATCTTCAGCAGACCTGGATGTGGACAGGTTCTGGTCTGTATGGTCGCATGTTAAAAGGGTCTGGCAACATTTGAATCTGGTTTAGGCCTACGGCGGGTTTTGCACTGGAAACATGGGTTTTATGGGGACTGTGATGTTTCTGCTTCAGACCATCATTTATTGGCTGTTAGTTTCTCACTGATGCCTCTGTTGGCTTCCAGCTGGATTACGTGGTCACCTGCGCCGTCTGCACGCGCTCAGACGCTGGAGACATCCACATCCACAAGAAGAAATGCCAGGTGGGACGTGGCGGCGGTCGGCAGCATCCACCAGTGCAGCTAGACTCAACGCTCATCGTGTTCTCTCCGTCCGTCTCTTACAGGAAGTGTTTGCGTCTCCCAGTAAACACGCCATGGACAGCAAAGGAGAGGAGTCCAAGATGAGCTACCCCAACATCTTCTTCATGATCGACAACTTCGAGGAGGTAATGGCAGCCAGAAGAGACAAAGCCTTCTTTCCTCTGCACACGTTTAATTCCAGCTTCTGCTTCATCCATCCTGCACACAAACTAGAATAAAATCTGTTACAATCTGTTCTTCTTCTCTAATGCGACAAACTCACGAGCTTCAGCTGCACAAAACTCACATCTTCTCTTCAATAAATTTATGTGAACTGACTGAAGTGAGTGTTGGAAGTTAGAGGAAGCCGGTGATGTGACATGTCTGCAGGTGTTCAAAGACATGACGGTGGGCGAAGGCGAGATGGTCTGCGTGGAGCTGGTGGCGAGCGACAAGAGCAACACCTTCCAGGGCGTCATCTTTCAGGGCTCCATCCGCTACGAGGCGCTCAAGAAAGTGTATGACAATCGGGTGAGAGTAACACCGTAAACACGCGTACAGACGGTAGCGACGCCAACACGTCTGTGTCAGTTTATAAGGGCCGAGCTTCTACTTAGATAAATATGTCTAAAATAAATTGATCATTTTCAATTCATTTGCTGCACTTTTTGGTTTTTTTGTAGTTTATTTGGTTATTATGGGTTTAAAAAAGGAATAGAGGGGTTTTATTGCTGAATAGCAAGTTAAAAATGTGAAGAAAAAAAAATGCTCTGATGGAACTGTTTTACGTTAGGTTAATGTTAGCATTTGCCTGATAGTGGCAAATGAAGGGCAGATTTTTGCTAACATGGTTGATTATCATTAGCAGCTAATGTTAGCAGCTTAATGTAAGAGGTTTAGCAGTTGACTTATGTTGAACTAAACGTTGTTGGCTGATGCTAGTTAAAATTTAGTTATTGTTGGTAGCTGATGTTAATTTGTAAGGTTAATGGTTGATAATTGCTAGCAGCTAGCAGTGTAGGAGTAGAAAGCATTAATGATCTTAGAGCTAATTTTAACAACCTTTTGCTAACTAAAGGTTGCTAACGTTTAAGGTTGGGTGGATTAAAATTTCTGGGGGTTTTTTTTCATTGTTTTTTTTTCAAGAATTTTAGTATTAGTAGTTTAGTTCTTGTTAGCTGTTAACTAATAAAAGGGAGGTAAGGTATGGTTAGTTATTGTTAGCTTTTGGCTAACGTTTGTTGACATGACCAAAACTGCTGTCATTGATTTTTAGCTGGTGCCTAATGACAGCAAGTAGCCAGTGTTGAAGGGATTGTTGTTGTTTACATGTTTATAATACTTTTGGCTAATGTTAATGTTCACAGTAAGCTGATAGCAGTTTTAGCTAATATAAAGGTTGAATTCTTTTCAACAGTTAGCTAATAGAAGCTCCAGCTGAAGTTGGTTAAATTGGATAGATATTTACTGGTTTGTCACTTGTGACTGATGTTTCCACTTTGTGTTGATATTAGCAGACAAGTATTGTAATCGGTTAACTATTCTTTCATTTATTCATTATCAAAACTGCTTAGTCCGATTAAGGGTTGCGGGGAAGCTGGAGCCTATCCCAGCAGTCTTTAGCCGAAAGGCAGGGTACACCCTGGACAACTCACCAGTCCATCGCAGGGCCACATCTAATGCAAAATAATAGTTTTGCAGCAGTTTGCTAATAATTGTGACAGCTGTTAGCAGCAAATGTTAGCAGTTTGGGAATTTTGGCAGTTGGCTGCTGTTCAGGAGTTTGTTTTTGAGTGTTTTTTTTTCTTTTGTGTTGTTTATCTCCAGATATTTTTATTTCGCTGTTTGCAGTTTTGTATTCCTAACTGTCTGATGATCAACAGCTACAAATGTTAGTTTTTTAATAAACTTAAGTTACTGTTAGAAGATGGCTTATGTTAGCGGTTTGCTCAGGTAGCCGATTGGGTCTTTTAGTTTGCTTTGACCTGCTTTTACTGTTACCTGTTTTTTAATGTTAAAGGTTTGTTTCATAAGCAGTTTACTAATGTACTAGATTCTGTTTATGTCTTTCAATGCATGAATAATGTAACTTGTAGTGATAAGCTAACTGCAGGTGGCTTACTACATTGGCCTGCTGTATTTTTTACCAGACAGGTACACGGGCTGTTTACGGCTGCTTAACGTGTCACTGTGCTGCAGGTGAGCGTTGCTGCTAAGATGGCCCAGCGAATGTCTTTTGGCTTCTACAAATACAACAACATGGAGTTTGTGAGGATGAAAGGACCGCAGGGGAAAGGTCACGCCGAGATGGCCGTCAGCAGGGTGCCAACAGGCGACACCTCGCCCTGCGGCACCGAGGAGGACCAGGTGTCCCCCATGCACGAGAGGGTGAGGACTAAAACTGCAGCCGGAAGAACAAAACCCATAAAGTCTAGTACGAGTTTGACAAAGCTCCAGTTTGGCTCGGATAAAAACAGGTCATTAATTATAAATGCAGCTGAACTGAATCTTAGATACAAAACAGTCTGTGTCTGACTAAAGTCTGTCTTTAATTACTGATAACAAAACTAAATGAATTATGCTGACAGGAAAGATGTCGCTGGAAAAAACATTAAGAGCTTAAAAATGTAGGAAATTTTCCTTAAATAATCCTTAAATAAATAAATAAAATTGATTTAATTTAAATCAACTAATAAAATAACAATCTGATTGAAAATGTAAATAACCCCTTTTAAAGAATAATTAGTACTTTAAGCTCTTTGTGGTGTTTTTATTGAAATGGATGAAATGCTGATATTGTGATTTTCACAAGCCAAAGTAAAACATTTATATCAGATCAGATTTAAAAAATGCTTTTACATAACAGATTAATATGGATTTTACTGAAGTTCTAAAGGAGTAATAAATATCTGTAATATATCAGGCTAAAGTTCAGTCAGAAAACAGAATCTGAGAGTTTTTAGACCAGCAGGCGTCACGTTTAGGATCACAGTAACGTTGAAACACAATGAAAATGTTTTTTTTAATCACCATTATAACCATTGGAACCTTATTTAATTACAATTTTTTTTACAAATTTAAAGAAAATATTTAGTCATTTCTGAAAAACAACTAATATGATAGTGTCATGGTCTGAATTTCTTTTCTTTTTATTTTGTTGTTTCACATAGTTTCTAAACTTATTGGTAATAAAGCAAAATTACAACTATAATTATCTCCTTAATTTATTGAATTTCCCTTTGGGGATTAATAAAGTATTAATTAAGTATTTTTCATTTCATTAATCTTCCTGAAGAATTCTAATGATTTAGGAAGAATTCTGACTGATTTTGGAATAATCGTGACTGATTTTGGAATAATTCTGTACGATTTTGAAAGAATTTTAATTGATTTTGGAAGAATTCCAATGATTTAGGAAGAATTCTAATAATTTTGGAATAATTCTGACTGATTTTGAAAGAATTTTGATTGATTTTGGAAGAGTTCTAATGATTTTGAAAGAATTCTTACTGATTTTGAAAGAATTCTGACTGATTTTGGAAGAATTCTAATAATTTTGGAAAAATTCTGATTGATTTTGGAAGAATTCTAATGATTTAGGAAGAAAAATTCTCACTGATTTAGGAAGAATTTTGATTTTTAAAATAAGAATTCTGATTGAATTGGAAGAATTCTAGTAATTCGGAAGAATTCTAGTAATTTGGAAGAATTCTGATTGATTAGGGAAGAATTCTGACTGATTGCCATCATTCCGACCGTTTCTCTGCAGGTGACGTCCTTCAGCACACCTCCGACCCCGGAGAGGAACCGTCCGTCCTTCTTCTCACCGTCTCTAAGAAGAAAAATGCCTCGAAACCGGATTGCAGAGATGAAAAAGTCTCACTCTGCCAACGACAGCGAAGAGTTCTTCAGGGAGGAGGAAGATGAAGGTGAGGAAAGTTCATTTTGGTTCGGGAAATTCGCCATCATGCTGTAGTGAAGATGAATCCTGTTTAGTCTTTTTTTAAATAACATTCTGTTTTCCTGACTGATGATGAGTTTGTATCCTCAGATCTTCACACCGCCACCAACCTTCGCTCACGCTCTCTGTCAGGAACCGGACGCTCACTGGTCGGCTCATGGCTCAAACTGAACCGGACCGAGGACTACTTCCTGCTCTACTCGCACCTGACCTACGTCACGCTGCCACTGCACCGCATCACCACAGGTCAGAGGTCAACATGCACACCCCCACTTTATGGTAGCTAGACCAGAACCTGGACCCCAATCGACCTGACTAAACCACAGGACCTGGACCTGGGCCGACTTGACAAAACGGCAGGTCTTGGACCTGGACCTGGACCTGGATCGACCTGACTAAACCCCATGATCTGGACCTGGATCGACCGGACTACACCACAAGACCTGGACCTGGATCGACCTGACTAAACCCCATGATCTGGACCTGGATCGACCGGACTACACCACAAGACCTGGACCTGGGGGTCTCATCTCTAAAACGTTGCATAGGATCTGTTCTAAATGTTTTTTTTAAGCGAAATAAAATCCTGGTTCACAAAGGCGTCACGGCGCTCCTGGAAGCAGCGTTGCCTTTATAAATCCCAGCTGCACCTCAACGTTGGCGTACAAGGTTCCGCCTCGTGTTCCGTCCTCGACACGCCCACATTAAACCTTAAATGGTCGATGCAAAGCACCTCATGAATAACAAGTTGTATTTAAATGAGCAGCTGATTAATTCAATCAATAGTTTTACAATAAGAGTTAATTATTTATTAATTATAGTAAACACACAGCTGTTGGCTAATCCGAACTGGTCAGAGCCAGTTGCCATGGGAACCCAGTGGTTGAAAACTGGATCTGAACTGGGTCAGTGCGGATCTGACGGGTCAGTTCCCAGTCCAGCACATAGATCCATTAGCGATGCTTTTAGCCGAAACCTGCAGACCAGAACCCATCCCAGTAAACCCTCAGACCAGAACCCATCCCAGTAAACCCTCAGACCAGAACCCATCCCAGTAAACCCTCAGACCAGAACCCATCCCAGTAAACCCTCAGACCAGAACCCATCCCAGTAAACCCTCAGACCAGAACCCATCCCAGTAAACCCTCAGACCAGAACCCATCCCAGTAAACCCTCAGACCAGAACCCATCCCAGTAAACCCTCAAACCAGAACCCATCCCAGTAAACCCTCAGACCAGAACCCATCCCAGTAAACCCTCAGACCAGAACCCATCCCAGTAAACCCTCAGACCAGAACCCGTCCCAGTAAACCCTCAGACCAGAACCCGTCCCAGTAAACCCTCAGACCAGAACCCATCCCAGTAAACCCTCAGACCAGAACCCATCCCAGTAAACCCTCAGACCAGAACCCATCCCAGTAAACCCTCAGACCAGAACCCATCCCAGTAAACCCTCAGACCAGAACCCATCCCAGTAAACCCTCAGACCAGAACCCATCCCAGTAAACCCTCAGACCAGAACCGGTCCCAGTAAACCCTCAAACCAGAACCCATCCCAGTAAACCCTCAGACCAGAACCGGTCCCAGTAAACCCTCAGACCAGAACCCATCCCAGTAAACCCTCAGACCAGAACCGGTCCCAGTAAACCCTCAGACCAGAACCCATCCCAGTAAACCCTCAGACCAGAACCCATCCCAGTAAACCCTCAGACCAGAACCGGTCCCAGTAAACCCTCAGACCAGAACCGGTCCCAGTAAACCCTCAGACCAGAACCGGTCCCAGTAAACCCTCAGACCAGAACCGGTCCCAGTAAACCCTCAGACCAGAACCCATCCCAGTAAACCCTCAGACCAGAACCCGTCCCAGTAAACCCTCAGACCAGAACCCGTCCCAGTAAACCCTCAGACCAGAACCGGTCACAGTAAACCCTCAGACCAGAACCGGTCACAGTAAACCCTCAGACCAGAACCGGTCCCAGTAAACCCTCAGACCAGAACCGGTCCCAGTAAACCCTCAGACCAGAACCCGTCCCAGTAAACCCTCAGACCAGAACCCGTCCCAGTAAACCCTCAGACCAGAACCCGTCCCAGTAAACCCTCAGACCAGAACCGGTCCCAGTAAACCCTCAGACCAGAACCCGTCCCAGTAAACCCTCAGACCAGAACCCGTCCCAGTAAACCCTCAGACCAGAACCGGTCCCAGTAAACCCTCAGACCAGAACCGGTCCCAGTAAACCCTCAGACCAGAACCGGTCCCAGTAAACCCTCAGACCAGAACCGGTCCCAGTAAACCCTCAGACCAGAACCCGTCCCAGTAAACCCTCAGACCAGAACCCGTCCCAGTAAACCCTCAGACCAGAACCCGTCCCAGTAAACCCTCAGACCAGAACCCGTCCCAGTAAACCCTCAGACCAGAACCGATCTTCCTGTCTCTGACGGGTTGTGTTTGCTTGGCAGACATCTTGGAGGTGCGGCAGAAGCCCATCCTGATGACATAGCAGAGCCGGACGCCGTCGGAGCGTCGCTACCAAGTGCCTCCTGCATCAGGCCACTCCCACATCAGCAGCGCCCCCCGGTGTCCGGACGGAGACCCGCGACCAAACACCCGCTTCACCCGGAGACGCTCCGCAGACAAACCAGCCATCCGAGAAGTGCCTCCTCTTCTGCCCAGTTCCTGCTCGTCTCCACGGAAACGGGCCTGGCGTCAGGATCATGTGACCTCAGTGTGAGAAGGCACTGGCTGAACTCTTACCTGAAGAAGAGGGAAGGGAAGAATGTGTGTTTCCTGTAAATATTCCTGCTGCTTTACTCACGGAGACGCCTTGACTGGAGGTCGTGCTTTCACCCACATGTCCTGGCGGCGTGGCGGGCTGCGGCGTGGCGGGCTGCGGCGTGGCGGGCTGCGGCGTGGCGGGCTGCGGCGTTGTGCTGGCTTTCACCCGCACGTCGTGGAGTTCTGTTTTTTTACACGTGGTTTGGTGGGCGAGGCGCGCGGTGTGAAAGACAGACGCCAAACAACCCGGGCTCGCCTTTTCCTGAGAAAAGCCAAATGTAGGTCCGTGAGTAACGATGTAAAACCAGCTGCTGTTTAGATGGAATAAAAACGAGTCAGATGATGACTTTTTTTTCTTCTTTTTATGAATATTAATGTTAAAAAAAAAAAAGTACATTATTGAAAATTTTTTTAATTTTCTGGATTTTAAACTGAATAAATAATAAAAATATTAAGTTAATGTGAAATAAAACTGATTTTATTTCATTAAATTCTGACTTTGTTCATAAAAAAAGACTGAATTCATATAATTTGATGATAAATTCTGAAGAATGATGAAAGATTAGTTTGATCTTGTGGGACAGAAGTTTTAATGTTTAAATATTTAGTTTTATTAAAATAATGAAAGTTTCAGGACGACTTTCCCTCCAAACTGAAACTGAAGGCTTTGAGTTTGATTCGCTGCTGAAGCCTTAACCCTCTTTCAGCTTCTCGTTTCACGCCATGCCGCCAACCGACCCGCCGCTCTGCGCCCGACCCGCCGCTCTGCGCCCGACCCGCCGCTCTGCGCCCGACCCGCCGCCGTTCTACAAGCTTTTATAAGACTTTTTCTTGCTTCACATTTTTCTCTAAAATTATTTTCTAAAACTAATCAGTTCATCGTTTCTTCACAAACTGATTTAAACTGAAGCAAAACGTCACGTTTTCACGTTTAAATTCATTTTCATAAAAGGACGAATTTAATGCAGAAAAGACGAGAAGCACTAATTTTATTTGATTTTTTAGGTTTTTTTTCTCATTTTTCATGTCAAACTGCAGAATTTTTCTCCCATCGACTCAGATCTGATACGGATCAATAACCCTGATCGGTCGGTGGGTTCATGTCCTCAGATCAGCCGTGAAGGTTCTGTTGTGATCTGCATCAGATGAAGCGGAGATCGGACCCACGCCGACCACGTCTGCATTGGAGACGCTTCCCGCCGTCTGGAGCTGCTCATGTTTACTTCATCACAGCGTTTATACATGTTGTTGTGCATGTTGCCGTTCTTCCTCCTCCTCCTCTTCTTTCTAAACTCTGTACATTCTCCTTTATTTACTGAAATACACGTTAGCAGAAAAACTGACTCTGGCTGTTTTCTGGGAGCGACTGTGCTTTGGCGCCACCTGCTGGAGAAACGGCCAAGGCCGGATTATCCAATGGGCATTATGGGCACCCATATGGCCTAAACCCACCTTGGACCCATGTGTGGACCACGTAGGGCAAACATCAGCAGTTTGGACATGAAACAAAATGTAAATAAAAGCCAGATAGTCTAGTGCATTGCTATTGGTACCATTGGCTGAGAGATGTTAGAAATGTTGATTCACACTCCGGGCCCAGGGCCCTGTGCACTTTTAACTCAGCTTTTTCACTGAGTCTTCCTCACCTTCTGCCAGATGAGCGGGTAACTTCTGGTAAACTGTCGTGGAATTTATCCGATGAGAAATAAATCTATTAATCAACTGTTTTCTGTTCAGATTTATTGATCATGTACAGATGTTGCGAGCGAGAGGTCTCGAGAGCTCTGCCCCTGCTCAGAGTGTTACAGCGTTCTTTAAACAACCTCTGCCTGGCAGCACTAGTCAAAACAACTGCTAGCTTGGAGATAACAACAGTTAAAGCTGAAGCAGGCCTTGAACAGAACACTTGGTTTTATGCATGAATCTACTAAAGCAAGCTTACTGAACTACTCTAAACTATGCAGAACATAAAACTTATACTACATAAAAAGAAGCTTAATAAATGAGTAACATATTAAAACAGGATTCCACCACATTTCTCAGAGATTTTACTCCATATTAGCCTGATTATTGATTAACTTGCTGCATTTATTGTCAGAAATGATACAATATTCCACACGTCAACACTCGTACAGAAACACAAGTCTCCTTGGCTCTAAACAAACAAATCCACTCTGAGAGAATCGATTAAAGGCTACAAGTCCTCTACCTGCCCCCCAGCTGGCGGGAAAAACAAGGTGCTCCGGCTGCAGACCTCCACTGTGGGAACAGGATCGACTGGGAGCATCTCCAGCATCAGGCAGGAAGAAACGAGCGTTCCATCACCCACTGCCGCCAGTGAGGCGGCCAAACGGTGGTTATAACCCTGTCTTTTACTTCGAAAGGCCCGTTTTGTGCGTCCTGACGGCAGAGCCTGCACCAGTAAGTCAGTTAGTCCTCCTGCAACAGAGACCAGTTTCCTCCCAGTTAGTCCTCCTACAACAGAGACCAGTTTCCTCCCAGTTAGTCCTCCTACAACAGAGACCAGTTTCCTCCCAGTTAGTCCTCCTCCAACAGAGACCAGTTTCCTCCCAGTTAGTCCTCCTGCAATAGAGACCAGTTTGTTCCCAGTTAGTCCTCCTGCAACAGAGACCAGTTTCCTCCCAGTTAGTCCTCCTACAACAGAGACCAGTTTCCTCCCAGTTAGTCCTCCTGCAATAGAGACCAGTTTGTTCCCAGTAAGTCCTGCAACAGACCACATTCCTCTGTCGTGGAATTTATCTGATGTGAAATAAATCTAAAAATCATCTGTCCTCTGTCCAGTTTATTGACCATGTACAGTTGTTGTGAGCGAGAGGTCTCGAGAGCTCTGTCCCCTGGCTCAGGGCACATACACAAAGGTTACTTGTGTATGTGTTCTTCAGGCAGACACAAACAACCTCTGCCTGGCACCACTAGTCAAAACAACTGCCAGCTTGAACATAACAGTCAAAGCTGAAACAGGCCTTGAATAGAACATTCAGTTTTATGCATGAACCTACTAAGGCAAGCTTTCTGAACTTCTTTAAACTATGCAGAATATATATTTTGTACTACATAAAAGAAGCTTAATAAAGGAGTAACACTGAAACCACACTGTGCATAATTTCCACCCTTTTGATCCTTTCAGGATCAACACAAGAGAACAATTCAGGGACACAAGAAAACAAAAAAACAACCCAGAAAAAAAAAAAACTGCCTAAAGAGGTACAGGAATATCTAAAACATCAATATGGTCACTCCTGGCAGAATTAAAGAACATTCCTCATTAAACATCCTGAGAGGAAAAACACTCGCGCCTCAGTGTCAGAATCAGAAAAGCCATCACTATCAAGAAAGACGCGAAAAGGATCAGAGTGAGGGAGACCCAAAGCAGGAAGAGGGTCATAAACAAGCCGAGGAACACAATATCTTAAGGCAGTGTCAGCCTAACCAACAAGGCTCTGATACACGGAAAGCAACAGCAAACACAAAACAGGGACAGCAAATACTGCAATGGAACCACAAAGCCCAAGGCCTCTTTTTAACAAATGTGGGAATTTCCAGTATTCATGTAGGTCCCTGTACACACAAAAACATTTCCCCAAGTAGAGACGGGGAAAGATTTGTCGAGATAAAGAAAGAATCTGACAAATCCCACCGGCAACCAGTCCACTGATCACCATGCCATCCAAAGAACTGGAGGACACACATTGCGTAGATATCTTAATGACAGATAAGACTGCACAGGGGCTCCTTAGAGTGCTAGCTGGGGAATAGAAGAAGGCACGTCTACCTGTTAGAACCCTTCTCAGCACTCAGCGACCGCGGGGCAGAGAAGGAGCTGCAGGGAATGGCAGAGGGGTAGTTGCTACAGTGCGGTGAACGGGGTGAAGCAGACTGATTAAAGAAGACAATAGGAAACACAATGAGGATAGCTAAAATAACCAAGCAACACATTGAGCCCTTTAATGATCAGCCATGAACCCTGAATAGATGCCAGGGTCAATTTCTCTCCATGATGCCAGGTGGACGGAGCTTGCGTTGGAGCTTGGCACACTACTGTTGCAGGTGGACGCTACTTTCACTCCACACTGAGATTGCTTGAGAATGGTGGCTGGTCTTCAAGTGTGAGAGTAGACTGCCTATAAACTGACTGTAAATATGAAAGACCATCCCACAAATCTTTCATATTTAACTTTGACATTTGAAAATAAAGTCTTTTGCTCCTTAAAGCATGCACCTGAGACTAACAGTTCACGTTGAGCAGCCTGCAGAGCTGCATGCCATCTCACAAATAACAGCCAACAAACTACAACAGCGCTATATGTTTAATGCTGCATTTGAACCAGTGCCTTGTATGTGTACCTTTGTCCCAGTGCACAAAATGGACCTGAGCTGAATTCTGTGTCGTCCAATCACGGAAACGGATTTCAATACATTGCCAAAAACTTGAATAACTTAAAAAGTTAAACATATCTCCTGAATGGGCTGAAGAGTTTGATACTTGAATGGTTGAAGTAAGACAAACGGTGTAGGAGGAGTAGCATTTCAAAGATTTTGCAAAAAAAGACAATGGAGACTGGGACCGAGACGAACCGGACACGGCAAACCGGTGCAGAGCTCCGAACCTCTGTTAAAGCCGTTTTCAGCTCATTATGCAAAAACTGACCAATCGCCGAGCTGAATTTTTTCAACGTCCAATCTGGATTGGGTTTGAAGGACTTTAATACAATCACAAGGCTGAATTTATTTTTACAAAATGCTAAATATCTCAAAAACTACAAAGATTAAAAAAAAAACTAAAACATAAAACACATGTCCTGAAGGAGCTGCACAGTTTAAGATCTGAATGATCGAAGTGACTTGAACGGTGCAGGAGTAGTAGCAAGAAAATTTGGCGGAATAATATATAATAATACTAGTTAGAACCAGCTATTATTGAAATAAAAGCATAAGTGAATGCCCATTTATTGAACTATGCTGATGATTGAAATGAAATTTCATAAGTATATGAAGTACATAAGAAATTGGAAAAAAAAAAAAAAAAAAAAGCGACTTTTGTTTTTTTTTTTTGCCCCACATGGGGACTTGAACCCATGAACTACTGTATTGAAGCACACTGACCACCAGAACTCTTGGTTGCACTTTGAAAAAAAAAAGCGTTCTAATTTTTTCCAATTGGCATGGGAATGTCTTTTTTTCCCACTTCCAGGAGGGTGTACTTAGCGGGAATACAAAAACATGTGCAAGGTTGAACGAAACTCCAATAAAGATGTGACCCCTGACACAGACTACTTTCCTCCCATTAAGTCCTCCACCGACAGAGACCAGTTTCCTCCCAGTAAGTCCTAGTGCAACACAGACCAGTTTCCTCCCAGTAAGTCCTCCTGACACAGACCAGTTTCCTCCCAGTAAGTCCTCCTGACACAGACCAGTTTCCTCCCAGTAAGTCCTCCTGACACAGACCAGTTTCCTCCCAGTAAGTCCTCCTGACAGAGACCAGTTTCCTCCCAGTAAGTCCTCCTGACAGAGACCAGTTTCCTCCCAGTAAGTCCTCCTGACACAGACCAGTTTCCTCCCAGTAAGTCCTCCTGACACAGACCAGTTTCCTCCCAGGAAGCAGTGCTCTGTAATTATTGTGGAAATGTGGGAGTGCTGACCTCAACTCGGAATGTTGCAAGTCAGTGGAAGGCATACCTTGAGGACTTGCTCAATCCTACCAACATGTCTTCTAATGAGGAAGATCAACTAGGGGGCTTAGGGTGGGCTTTCCTATCTCTGGGGCTGAGGTCGTCGAAGTGGTTAAAAAGCTTCTCGTGGCAGGGGGTGGGTGGAGAAAGGAATCTGCTGATGGGGTCAGAAATGTAGCTTCTTTCCACTGAGAAGCTAAAGTGAGTCTCACCTGGAAGACAAACTGCAGCTTGAGTCCGTACGTGAAACGTCTAAGGAAACAAACCATATCCATCGTGGGACAGAAGCAGCATTACTCACATGGCCTTCTGCTGCTATGTGATTGGCTGGTTAGATATGACATCCAACTTGTTTTTGGGAGAAAATCTTTCATTCAAATCTGAAAACTTTCTGTCCAGTGTGTCCAGTTGTCCAGCTACAGTATTCCAGTAACTAATAGGGGGCAGCAGAAGAACATCAAGCCCCTGTGCAGTCCAACATATTACCTTGCTTATGGCTGACTAATCTGGTTCAGAGGTGACTCACCTGGTTTACCTGGAGGTGAAACCAAGTGAATATTCTTCACCTCTATAGGTGAAGAAGGTGACAAAGACTAACAGTGTTTCTGTTGTCTCCAGATGTAGGTGTTCCAGTCTTCGCCACCCTGTTCCCTCAAAGTTGTCAGTAAGAAAAACAACATCTTTGTATGTCAGCCATTTTGTCGCAGACGGACACACCTGTTCAGATATGAACAGAGTGCTTCCATGTAAATCTGTTTCACAACAATTTTTCATCTGTATGAGGATGTCCAGATGGTTCAGTGATGATTCAGAACTAAACCATCAGACTCCGGGACATGTTTTACAATTTTAGAACAGAGGCGAGCTAGCAGTTGTCTTCTACAATGCTAGCAGCTAGCCTTTCCAATCAGCCCTAATGTGAACGTGAGACGCCTGAAGTGCTTATAAAGTGTCTGCAGTGGTGGATCCCTGCACCGTCTGATGGTTGTGCTAAAGAGACTAAATGCCTCCAGACAGGAGAAATGGTGAGTGTGTGTGTGTGTGTGTACATGTATTAGGTGAGGTTAAGCAGGTGCCAATCATCCGGTGTCTCCATGACAACGGCCAGTGCCATCTGGATGCTAAATGTACCGACCTCCATTTTGAAGGTTTAAACAAGACGATACCGTAAGGGGAGGGGCCTGTCTTTCTACATTCTACAGGCCTCCAGTTCTCACCCAGGCAGCATGTCTGGGTCTGCTTCCAGTTTTCCTACAGAGATCAGGTCTGGGCCCATCTCTGGTTCTCATCTTGTAAGCAGGTACAGGCCTGCGTCCGGTCCTTTACCCCTTAGCACATCAAACATGGACAAGAACTGGATCAAGTGTGTAAAATCTCTCTAATGGTGTGGTTGTGAACAGATGCGACATTTGGAGTTTTCCACAACTGTTCAAAGCTTGGTCATTACAAGCTCTACAGACCTGCGTAATGCAGGGGGGCAGCCTGGCTACTTACGCTCAGCAAGTCGTTGAACACTTCACACAGGTGGATAGATTTTGTTTGGCTGGGCCCGATCTGTTTGATAAATGAATGGCTGGATGGATAGATGGACAAATGTTCATGAATGATGGAACATCCATGATCCATTCTTCCTGCTTTTGGTCCTCCAGATCTTGACAGAAGTCCAGAATGGAAGCCTCAACTATCCTCTTCTGTAGCAACTGCTCAGGGGTGTCAGAGTCTGGCCGGCTGTTCCTGAACTGGCTCAACAACGCCTCGCTGCGAGCCACGCTCTTCGTTTCTGACAACGACACCCTGCTGGACAACCAAGTGAGTCCCATCCAGCATCTGGTCCAGCTTTAACTCTTCGCTGCTTCCTGACCTATCTGTCCCAACAGACTGTCCCAGTGGGACATTCAGGTCCACCTGTCCGTGGGTCAGGTTCTTGTCATTGGCCAACTAAAGAACGGCAGCCAGATTCAAACACGTGTGGGTAGCCTCACGGTCCTCGAAGTTTCTG
The DNA here is from genome assembly GCF_933228915.1 of Telmatherina bonti. Taxonomy (NCBI): domain Eukaryota; kingdom Metazoa; phylum Chordata; class Actinopteri; order Atheriniformes; family Telmatherinidae; genus Telmatherina; species Telmatherina bonti. The sequence continues at coordinate 27,648,448 of NC_136632.1, read as the reverse complement.
ACCTGCTTAACCTGTTTGTCCTGGTCAGATTATAACCCACATGTCTGACCCAGCTCTGGTTCTGAAAAAGTGACCTGTTTCGCCTCCTTAGTCATCTTGTTACATCACCAGCCCCTTCGTCACTCTATCCAGCTTTCCCGTCTCAAACGGGATCATCCACGTCCTCCAGGGACCTTTTGAAGGCCCACCCCCACCAGGAGGTGAGTGATGTCATGTCATACTGATGTCATCGTGTTTTTAAGCTGCTGAATCTGACGTGGCACCTGATTGGAGATGTTGGCGGCGCCTTAGGCTGGCATGGGATGGGGGTGGGCATGGTGCTGCTGGTGGTTCTGGTGGTGGCGGTGGTCTTTGTTGGGTATCACTTCCACCGACGCAACACCAAATCCTTCCTTCCACTTCCACTACTTCAAAGTGAGTTTGTTTACATGTTTATATGTTTACACGATTAGGCCCAGAGATACAGACTCATCTGATGTCCATTTTGAGTGTGGTGCCATTTTGTGGCGGCGCCACTGCTGCTGTAGTAACCTGGTATTTGCTGCCATCTGGAGACGCGGACAGCAGAATGGATGTTTGGACTGATAACGTCAGACTGGCTCAACATACAAAGGAAGTATCTTATCTGCTGATCATTACCTTAATTTGGTTTCATTAGCTAGTTGCGGTTTTTATAATATTACAGTAATCTGATTACTCCTGTTATCGGGTGTTTTAAATAGGCTGAAGGTCTTCATCTCGGATCCAACAGGAGGATGATGGCTGAGATTAAGCTGCAGTAATAAAGTGCAGGTGCAGCATCTCTAGAACCTCTGAGAAAACAGATTCTGGTCTCAAGAGAGGACAACTGACTGTCTGCAGGTGGAGGACAAACATGAGGTGGACGGAGGTTTGTACAACCTGCTGCCGTACAGCTGAGCCCAATCAGAACCTCAGACCGGACCCAGACGCAACTCCATTTTTGGTTTTACTGCCAGAGCAGATCCACATCAAGCTGAACCAGCGGTGTGTTCAGGAACTGAAGTAAAAACAAGGTGCAGCATTTCCAGCCAGGCAAATTAAAGCATCATGTTAAATATTTCTGTCTTTAAAACCTGGAGAAAGTTTTCTTTGTGGTCATGAAACCCTTTAAGTCTGATCATAAAGCTGCTGTTTGCCCTTATCTGTCATTTAACCCATCGCCACGGCAACAGGGTGAACTGGACGTTCCCCAGGCCACAAGGGTTTTGTGTCTACATGTGAAAGCATCTTGAAGGGACAGAATAAAACAATCCTAAACTGGAGGGAATGCTGGAGAAAAGTAAAGATTATGGTTTCATAATTCTCATTATTTTCTTCTTCTTTTCTGTGATGGTGTGAACTCGACTGCTTCTGCTGACCCCCGCCTGCTTCCTGGCAGTGGTGACGTCCATCCTGTGTCCACAAGATCAAACTTTTTATGTTTTTCATCCTGGTCCATCAGAATGATGGACCTGCTGCTCATCGTGAAAATGACCTGATGAATATTCATCAGGTCAGCTGACCGTTTCCAGGCAACATGTGTGAGTGATGAGACGCTCCCTCACGTGCACGAAGTTTAATATTGATCCTGATTTACAGACACAAACAGGTGTGTGATGTGCTGGAGAGAAAAACGGTTAAAATCCTTCCTGATGGGCTTTTTCCAAACAAGAGTAAAATCAGATCTGTTTATGGGTCTGAGACACGAACAATAACTGGATGAAAGAGTGAGAACTGGTCCAGAGGCAGCAGAGCAATGTGAGAGGATAAGTCAGTGTGATGGAAAGCTGGCTGCAGATCCACAAGCACCTTTCTTCCTTCTTGCAAGACAAACTGAGAAAAACAGAAAGGAACTAACCAAAGTGATGGATTGTATGTCTGGAAAAATAGCTCAGGCAGAAGAATCTTTGAGGTTAAGAGTGTGTGCTGATCACTGGTTTGATTCCTGGCCAGTACCTGCGAAGCACCCTTTATACGGGTCCTTGCTCGTTGCTTTGGCTCCTGAAGGGACGATTCTATGCTACATAGGCGGCGAGTTGAAGAGTTATTCCAGCAGATAGATGGTTCACTTAGGAGCTCATCTGCTCTTCATTCAGAATATGCTGATTCACATCCACTTGCGGTCAACCTGTACAGTAGCTTTATCGCGCTCCTCTCTTTGGCTCCTAAATAGATTTTTCTGTTACATAGCCTGCGAGTTGTAGAGTCCTTCCAGCAGAAAGATAGCTCACTGAGAAGCTCATCTGATCCCCATGTGGGGATTACAGTGGTTCATGTCCACCCTCAGTCAACATGAAGACTCTCTTTCATGCTTTCCCATCAGAGGGATGCGTCCTTTCTTGTCTCTTTGGCTATGAAAGGGACATTTCTACGCTACATAGGCGGAGGGTTGTAAAGTTCCTCCAGCAGATAGATAGCTCACTGAGAAGTTTGTCTGCTCCCCTTACGGGACTCATCGGTTCGCTGCCACCACAGGCTTTAGAGGAAGAGTGTAGTAGCTACACTGGGGTACATAGATGGTGCTCTTACTACCAAAACTACAAGATAGGAAGGCAGGAGAGGTAGAAATTGATAGGGTGGCGAACAGTATGGGACAAGAGATGAAGGGGAGTGCAAAGAGGGGTTATAGAGTAGCAAGGTGGAGACAGGGGGGAAGCAGGACAAAGGGGAGATAGGTAGGGGAGCAGGAGAGGGGGGTGAGTAAGGCAGGAGGAGACAAGGCTAGCAGGAGAGTGGGGTGGAGGCAGGAGGTGGGGTGAAGAAAGGCAGGAGGAGATAGAAGTAACACAACAGGGAGTTGGGGATGTAGGAGACAGAAGGGGAGGTGGTAGGGTTAGCAGGGGCAAAGCAGGACTGAGTGAAGGGGGGGGACATAGGTGGTGCAAGAGAGGGAGATGAGGAGAGTGGGGTGGAGAAAGGCAGGAGGAGATAGAGGTAGCACAACAGGTAGTTGGGGACAAGGAGGTTGGAGGCAGAAGGAAAGGGGAGGGTTAGCAGGGTGGAGATGGGGGGAAACAGAGGGGTAGGGAGTGGAGGAGGCAGGGGGAGAGAGATAAGGCCAAGAGGAGGTAGTCCAGAAAACTTCTACTTGCCACACATATCCTCCCTACTAGACCCTGCCACCTCCAACATCTTTCTGCCAAACTCCCTGTTGTGCTACCCCTATCTGCCAAACCTGACTCCCTTCACCCCCCCCCCAGCAGAGGCATTCTCCACATCCTCCACTGACCTCTGCCTCCTATTGCCCTGTCTTCCTCTCCTCTACCAACTTCTCCCTCTGCCTTTCCTCCCTCATCCTGCTTGCTCCAGCTCCTCCTGCCACCCCCTCCCTATCTTTTGCTGCCCTTCTGTCAAACCAACGTGTCCCGTAAGGGGCGCAGATGAGCTTCTCAGTGAGCTATCCATCTGCTGGAGGAACTTTACAACTCTCCGCCTATGTAGTGTAAAAATGTCTCTTTTGCAGCCAAAGAGACAAGCAAGGAGCCATTCCTCTGATGGGAGAGCATTAGAGAGAGTCTTCAGGTTGACAAGGACCAGTGTTCTATGGGGAGTAGATGAGATTCTCAGTGAGCTATCTACCTGCTGGAGAAACTCTACAACAAACTGCCTATGTAGCACAGAACGATCCATTTCGGAGCCAAAGAGATGAGCATGATGGGAGAGTATTAAAGCTACTGTTGAGCTTTCCCAGTGGTGGATGTGAAACAGTGTGTGTTCCCCAAGAGGAGCAGATGAGCTTCTAAGTGCTTTAGCCAGATCTCCACCAGTTTGAGCTACCCTCTCACACAGCTCTGCTGCCTTTGGAGCCTCTCTCACTCTTTCATTTGCCATTCAAAGTTCTATCATTGCAAGATTTGATCTTATGTCCACAAACACTCCAGTGTTTATCTTCTGTCTGCTAACCATTGAACTATGCAGTCAGACATCAAGTCTGTCTATCTTGGGGTTTTTCTACCTGTATGTTAGTCGTGGTCTTATTATTGCTGACTAACACACTGTTTCTATAAGGTCCCACACTTCCAGATGGAGAAAAGTCCCTTCATGGCTGACTACTCATCTTTTCTTTAATCAGTTGATTACACATGTCTGTCTATCTATCTTCTCCTGGTGCTTCAATCTCTTTCATTTTGTTCCATTGGACGTAAACTGTGATGTGTCATAAGGTTGGATCCCAAGTGGTCCAACCTGCTGAGATTGTAGTTTCCAGCCATCTAGTCTTCACTGTAAATGTGACTCTTTGAAGAAGTAAAGTATGAGTTAAAGTAAACTTTTGCGGTGAAACTGCAGCCAGTCGTCCATCACCCTGCGCTGTCCTCTCACACACCTCTGCTGTCTTTTCAACATGTCATTGCATTTGAGTTGATGTCCAGCCTTAAAAAAGTCTCTTACTCGTACCCTGCTCCACGGATACTGCTACTTCACGCTTCTCCTTGTTGTTGATGATATCTGGACCTTTGTGGTAAAAGGTAACATCTCCAATATGAACATATGGATCTAGTATGTCCACTGCAGAAGGAAACCAACCCATTATGGCCTGATTGGTGGTCTGCTGACCAGGTTCCTGATTATTTCCACTTGTTGACTGATGTCATGCGACTCACCTGTCATGTAGCAGCTAACTGGCTTCCGCTCACAATTACAATACAATGTTTTTCACCATAACTTTGCCAACACACTGTTCTTTGGCTTAACTGGATTCCTGCCTGTTTGTCCATGACTGGACTCAAGCCTGTTCCATCCTCCACGAGAAGCAAGAACTGAGTTCTTGTTCTCGAGGCTGCAAGAACAAGAAAAAACGTCTTGTTCGGCAGGTCCATCCATCCTCCAGGAGAAGCAGGTCTGCAGCGGGGAGGGATCACTGCGGGGGGCGATGTCTGCTTGATGTGCCATGAACCCGGTTGTTACATCCGCCGAGGAGGTTGTTTTCCCCGGCGCCTTTTTGCTCAAGATAACTTAAAAGGTTACGGAGGGATTTTATAAATATTTCAAGAGTTGTTGCGAATGTAAAAATGAAGAACTGATTAAATTCTGGTGGTGATCAGGATCACCGTTTGGATTCAGGAATGTTTTAAAAGGATTCTTTAACATCGTGCTTGGTGGAGGTTTCCGCTCTCCGAGTTTCTAGTTTCATATTTAACGAGCAGCTTCGTCTGCGGCAGGGCGGGTCGTGCACGCGGCAGGGCAGGTCGTGCACGTGGCTGGGTCCGAGTGTTTTAATGTAAAAATGTTGGTACTTTCTCACCACCTCGATCAGCTGTTTTATCAAAACAATTCGTTTTGCCGGCAACAGTAAAAACAGGAAGCAGCAACTCCGCTTCCTGCTTTCTCCGTGTTAACCACGCCCACCTCCAATGTCCGACCAATCACACGATACTTCTTGCAGCCCCGCAAGAAAAAAGTTCTGCCAGCCCGGTGTGTCAAGAACTGTCCTCAAACACGTCCGCGAGAACAAAATGACGGCATTTTCTTCTCGGAGCCTCGAGAACAAGAAAAAAGTTCTCGCTTCTCGTGGAGTATGTAACAGGCTTTAACGTTTTCAACCTGCTCATCTCCAGTGAAACCAGATTCTTCCAGGATCACCTTTTACCCCGTCATCCGAAGCTTCCCTTATTCGTGGCCGCTCTGGCGGATGAGCTGCTTGCCGACTGCAGACTTTGTGTCTGATGATTGTTTATCTGTAGGTCGCCCAGTTGTTGCTTTATTTAGCTTTTTTTCTGTTAATTTGTTGGACTGGTCATTCATGGCAGCTCATCAGTGAACTTTCACCACAATCCCATGATGTCCAGTTGGCTTATGCTGGATTCTGACATAGTTTCATGCTGAATTTCTGGAAAGTTGCTGCGTAGAACTTGCCATAGATTTCAGTAAGGTGCATTGGGGCAGGGCATAATCTACAACCCAGTGGACGGTGGCACTGGAGGACCAAAGTCTAACAGATTTAAACTGCATAGTTTGTGCAAAGTAACAACCGTTGATTCTCTGCAGGACTTGATGCGGCTACAGGAATTTAAACCCAACCAAAAAGAATCATCATCCTTCAAGAAAGAGTCAGCAGCCAATGTCCTAAGACAAACTTTGAGGCTTTCGGGAAGTCTGGAAGCAAAATATAAAAGAGAAAAAGCAAACTAACTTGGTGTTCCACAACATCTTTATTGACTGGTCACTTGGGACTGGTTTTCATTTCCCTACAGCTGGATGTACAAACAGTCATGCCGTGTAACATTCAGTGTTTCACTTTTAAACCCATTTATAGGAGTGAATCTGGGAGAAGGGAAACCAGGCTACTGAAACCATGTTATAACTCAGATAGTCTGGACATGTAAACTCCAGCGCCATAAGTGTGTTCCCATCTCGTTTCTGCTTTTCCTCCCTCCTCCACCAGCTGCTTGTGGCGCTTCATGAAGCAACTAGAGGGAACAGTGGAAGAGCTCTCCAATGAAACCTTTGGTGCAACTGGAATCAAAAAGCCAGCGCTTGCCTCATCCACCTCAACAGAGGCACAGCCGTTGTGGTGGAATTATGCGTATAGTGTAGTTTTAATATGTTACTCATTTATTAAGTTTCTTTTAAGTAGTACAAGATATATATTCTGCATAGTAGTTCAGTAAGCTTGCTTTGGTAGATTCATGCATAGAACTAAGTGTTCTGTTCAAGGCCTGTTTCAGCTTTGACTGTTGTTATCTCCAAGCTAGCAGTTGTTTTGACTCGTGCTGCCAGGTAAAGGTTGTTTGTGTATGCTTAAAGAACACTGTAGCACACTGAGCAGGGGCAGAGCTCTCGAGACCTCTCGCCCGCAACATCTGTACATGCCCAATAAATTGAACAGAAAACAGTTGATCTATAGATTTATTTCTCATTGGATAAATTCCACGACAATTTGGTATCAGAAGTGGGATCCCATGTGTTTCTGCCGGGACCAGACTGAAGGGCAGGCTGCCGGAATCCAAACAGATTCATCTTCAAACCTCGAATAGGCCTTAAGAGTGACGAGGGCCACAGTCACCGGTTTCGGTTGATCACGAAGGGATCTCAACCCATGTGTGCATTTATCTGGTGAGAAGTATATTTTTCCAAATTATAATTTGATTGAAAGTGGTTTTTGATATAATATTACAGACTGAGTGATTCTTAATACTAATCGAACTGAAACAGTTTTGTTTATAAAATTGTCGACTGTTTTCATAATAATGGTGGTTGTTCTCCTTTTCCCCAGGACTGACTTTGACAATAAATAAAAATAAAGCAAAAATAAAACAAAAACAGAGATATAGGCTCTACGAGATCAGGTTCCAAAATGAAGCCCTGTGAATAGTACTACGAGATCAGGTTACTAAACGAAGCCCTGTGAGTAGTACTACGAGATCAGGTTCCAAAACGAAGCCCTGTGAGTACAAGATCAGGTTCCAAGACGAAGCCCTGTGAGTACGAGATCAGGTTCCAAAACAAAGCCCTGTGAGTACGAGATCAGGTTACTAAATGAAGCCCTGTGAGTAGTACTACGAGATCAGGTTCCAAAACAAAGCCCTGTGAGTAGACTTTTAGGACTGACATAACAGAAATATAAGACCAGGTGACGATGGGGACAACAGGGGGAAAGGAGGAGCAACCTAAACCAAATTCTATGAAGGTGTTTTTAAAGCAGCAATATGGTGAAGATGTAAGTAAACTATTTAACGTTCTGCTGTGAAGAATGTGGGTTTCCAGAAGGAAGCTTTATGAGCATGTATCAGATGAAAAAGTTGGAACAGAAAAAAAAAAGAGAAAACACAAAAAAACATTAAAGTGTGGGCTGGTTCACTCTCCATGAGAGGAATTAAAAATAGAGGTCTGACCTGCTATTCTCTGGAGAGTTGTGTGGAAATATTGTAGGAGATTGTTATTTTTGGTGACTCTTTTCATGGGTGAATTAAAACTGTGATTGTCTGGCTTGGTTGACATCACAGGGCCATAGCGGCCATTCACACAGAAATCAGTGTGTGTGTAAGTTTGCTCATATGGTGGCAAGTCCCGTGAAGGAAATGGTAAAGAACAAGAATATATATATATATATATATATATATATAAAGATTGAAAATCAGATCACGGGCATTTCTCCAAAAGATGACAGTAAAGCCTGGTTCAGGCAGACTCCGTTAGATGTGACAGAACGTGCCTGGATGGACCAGGAAAGAAAAGAGAGAATATTATCTTCCCTTAACAGTTTAGTGAAGAGGAGGTTAGAGATTAAATGAAAAACCTGTTAAGGTGGCAGCGGAGATACGGACCCAAATGCAGAGATGAGGGGAACAGGGATGTAGATGCTAGTTGATTTATTTTAACAAAGGCACGCAACAAAGGCCACTCAAGGGACTAACTACAACCAACTGATCCAGCAACAAGGAATGAAAACTGAGGAGTATAAATACACAGAACAAAACGAGACACAGGTGAAACAAATTAACTAAATGAACCCAGGTGAACTCAATAACGGGAAATCAATGAAGCTAAACAAGAACCGAGGAACTAAACAGGAAAAACTACAAAATAAAACAGGAAGCCCAAAAACAAAGCACCGAAAAACCCAAATCATGACAAGACCACGGCAGCTCACCGCCCCTTTAACCTTTGTCAGCATGCACCATGGTCTCCACAGGGACCCCAACATGTTAACATGCCCGAGGGGGATTCAGGGGGTGGACTGGGGAAGGGAAAGTTTTGGTCTGGACCACTGCAGAGTTCTGTTTGTCATACATGCTGTCGGTCAGGACACTGGAGCAGAAACGGTCCCTACAACATGCTGCAACACTCCACCTCCCTCCTGTGTCAGCTCTGAGTCCTGGAGCAGGACCTGATATGCAGATGTGACTGCAGGGACCTGACCACTGCTGATGGGGCCCGGCAATCCCAGACCCAGAGGTTCTGGCAGAGCCCTGCTGGTTGTGACTGTGAACAGTGTGGATATGGATTTTATGGTGGACATGTGGGCTTGGTTTTCACCTTAGACCTCTGGAGGTGATGGATCCTCCTTGTCCTCAGACTGACTGTGGGATTTTCTGGAAGTGAAAGACTAACGGATGTGGCCGGCAGGCAGCACGAGTCCCACCCCGACTACAGAGTCAGATGATGTTTTCTGGAATAAGCTGCACCCTGATTCTGTCAGAAAGACTGTTGTGTTCACTCAGTTGTCTGTGGAAAACCTGGATCTGCTTCCTGGAACCTTTGCTCCCTCTCTGATCCTTTACATGTCAGTCTTGATTAATGACACATATGGACCTGATTTATCAACCAGGAAGCTTTAACAGACATGTGTTGGGCACTTCCTGGCATAAATTTCTGCTTGTATGCTGATTGGTGGGCAGGGCATGGTGACTGTAGTGGATCTGATTCCTGAGCAGACCGAGTGGTCCGAGCTGAATGATTATACATACCTACATATATTCCTGGCATTGTATCCACATGACCAGGCCACACAATTAGGCCAAAGATCAAACATTTTCATTATTTCTGCTTAGCTTCATACTACACTTATGAACATGCATACAAAGTTCTGCAGTCCTGCAGACTTTTGCAACTGAACAAGGTCCCAGTAATCTCTCTGCTCTGCTGCTGTGAAGCGAAACATCAGTTCTTACAGACAAAACAACCTCTGGCACGCTCTACATCTCTAGCTGTGCCTTATCACAAAACATTTATCTTCAGTGTCTCTGACAAAACATGCACCAGGCAGGCCGTTACGGTGGCAAACCTGTTTTAAAGACAGCACACAGATGATCGCTGAGTATTTCCGGCTCGTGTACATTTCTAAATTTTCAGCCCAGACAACATAAGGCTGCATTAACTGTATGACAATAAATAAGGTGGTAATTTCCTGGCTTCGGTGTACGCCACTCAGGTGCAATATGACCAATTGAAGAAAAATATTAGGAAAGGTTGGAATCCTCCATGTTTTTATTTGCTGACAGCCTGGTGTGTTAGTCCTGATCTGAACTCTGTAATTATTAATTTCACATCAAGTGCTTTTATTTGACGAAGGGAAGCGACGAGGGGAAGCAACTCTTGTGAAGGCTGCCAGTAGACAACCCGTTCTCTGGCTCAACATGCTCAACAAACAAATAATTGTACCCTGTAGGTCTTCAAAATACCATAAACATGAGGCCGATCATCTGGGATAATACTGATCTTTCCAAGGTTAAGCTAGTTATGCTAGACCGTTAGCCTTGGCCTTTTCTGATACACACATTTGTGTTAAGTCCAGTGGAGAAGTGTGTGTAACAGTGAAAAATCGATGCACAGTCCTACATCCAGCCTCTCTACTCCCGCTCCTGCCGATGACACGCTCCATGACTGTGTGGCTGGACTGGCCATCCTCTGCACCCCCAGACCTGACCTCTCTGACCGACCTCGAGTTGACCCTGACTTGATGGCTCCGCTCTCAGAACCCAGACCCAGGTGTGGGTTTTGGAGCGCTGTGGAAACACCGTGGTTTCCTGACATCTGATGGTGACCCAGTTCGTCACCGTCGCCTTATTGACTCCCTTCTTTCTGCCATTTTGCTCCCTTGACAGGTTGCTGTATTTACACGTGCACTAACTCTTCTGACCCTGTCTCTACAGGTGACTCTCCTGCAGATGAAGGCTGCGTCTCTGACCCACCCTCCTTTTACAGCCTCTCACTTCCTCTTTTCTCTCACGGCCCACAGATGGGGAGATTTCCTCCTTGGTCTCTCTCAGGCCTTTTCAGGCCTCTTGGACCAAAGCACTTCCTCTCGTGCTGTTGTCCATGCACATGCGTAAAAGGGGAGGACCAAATTGGTCCCCCCGTAGATTCTTTTTGCAGGTCCACCCGAATGGGCATGGGCCCCTCCGAGGCTCCCCCTCCTGGCCCGACCCTGTGTGATAGTAATGTTTTAACATACTGTGCTGATCTCATGTGAACCTTTTCAGGCATTTGCTCTCAGGTTGCTGCAGACCTTCCTGAACCAGCGTCTAAGCAGCTCCGTTTACTTCAGCCTGGAGACTTTGTACTGATGAGAAGCTTCAAACGTCAGTGCTGGGACCACCCATTTCAGATTCTTCTGGCGACCCAGACAGATGACCGTGCTACTTGGCTGCCCGTAGTATCCAACTACCATATCATTGCTGCAGGAAGCTTCCTGCACTGACCGTGGCTCCCCGGCTTGCTGCTGATCCTGACACAGCAGAATAACGCACCACCCGACAGAGGGCAGAATAGTCCCTGTGGTAGCGTGGGTAGTGAGACAGTCTACTCTCACACCTGAAGACCAGCCACCGTTCTCAAGCAATCTCAGTGTGGAGTGAAATTAGCGTCCACCTGCAACAGTAGCGTGCCAAGCTACAACGCAAGCTCCGCCCACACGGCATCATGGAGAGAGATCGACCCTGGCATCCATTTATGGTTCATGTCTGATCATTAAAGAGCTCAATGTGTTGTTTGGTTATTTTAGCTATCATCATTGTGTTTCCTATTGTCTTCTTTAATCAATCTGCTTCACCCCCTGTTAACCGCTCTGCCACTCCCTACAGTTCCTTCTCTGCCCCGCGGTCGCTGAGTGCCCAGAAGGGTTCTAAGGGCAACCTCCGGCGGTTAAAAGTGAAGCCTATGCTGAAGTGCATTCAGCTGCAGTTCCCCCTTCATCCGCTAGGGGCTGGCTCCAAAACAGAGCAAATCCCCATTGTTAAAAGTCCGTGCTCTGACAGAGACTGCATCACCCATAGTGCACCGGGGCTTCTTGTAGTTCCACTGTGTCGCCACATAAGTTTGTCTCGTGGCTCGGCAGCACACCTGTAGCATATTAAGTGGCTCGTGCCATCCGTGTTGGATCCTGTGTTAGTGTGTGTGTGAGAGTTCCGTGTGCGTTCTTTCTATGTAAGTACAGCGTTTGAATGAAACGTGTGTTTATTTCAGCTATAACCTGATGTGATCATAAGCCTCATTTTAGTTTCTGCTACACCTCGCAGCTAAACTGCATGTGTGCATGTTAGTAGTCGGCTAAAATAATCAGTCACATTGAGTACAGTTCCAGTTATAACCTTAAACCTGTAAATGATCATTTCATTGGCAATCTGTCGGTTCTGTTATGTTTAATTGTTTAGAGAAATGATTCATTACATTTCATTTGTTGGGTTGGAGCTCCCTCTGTAGGATTTCTGTATACTGCGGGTCATTTTCTGTAGTATTGATGTGTATGGGATTGCTAATCTCCAGTTATTTATGTATCCATTTGTTCTTTCTGTTGCAGATAACCACACATACATTTACCCATACACACCCCCATACACATATGGATATGCCGGCCATTAACAACTAGTTGTATGCTTGTACCTCCTTGCTGAACCTTCAGTAAACTGATCTGCACTGCACTGCTGGAGTTTGCCTGTTCCTTCTGACCGAGGACGATTCAGTTGACGCACTGTGGAATATCAGCTGTGACATATACATCCCTTTAACACCCCATAGACTCCCATGTCCCATGTTCCCATGCAGGTCCTTTTTATTGACAGGTACCAATCTCTGGCTTCAAGGACGAAGGACATAACCACGGTTTTTAGCCGGTAATCAATGTGACTTAGCTTTAGCCTGCTTACCTCCGTTAGCTGGGTAGCTCCCATTATCTCGGGGTTAGCTTGGTTAGCTTTTAGCTACAGAAACCTCAGAGTTCACTCGATGTCCGTCATCCGCCATGACACTCACAGCCCCCCTCTCAGCTCCACCTCTTTGCCCATATTTGTATTTTCCGGGCGAGACGACGCACATGACGCTACCAACATGGTGACGGTAGGAACCGCCCACCGAGCTTCAATTCAGCTCTTCAGGAACCTATGGGTGACGTCACAGAGACCCCGTCCATCTCTTTATACAGTCTGTGGTTCTAACAGGTAGACGTGCCGTCATGTATTTCCCTGCTAGCACTCTGAGGAGCCCCTGTGCGGTCTACTCTGTCATTATGATACCTGCGCCATGTGTGTGCTCTGGTTCTTTGGATGGCATGGTGATCGGTGGACCAGTTGCCAGTGGTGTTTTTCTGATTCCACTTCTGCGTCTACTTGGGGGACCGTTTTTTCCTTAACTGGAACTGACTGGTCTCCTTCCTCCTATGTGGATAATAAGAATTGTCGCAGGTGGTCTTGTGTGTTGAAATTAGACCTGACTAAGGCTACTTTGGTGTTCATGTCTAACACTATCTCTGAGCCCCTTTTGCAGTATCCTCCTCCTAGCTGATATCGGGGTGATACTTTTAATAACTCCTGTTGTCGTATGTGGTTATTTGTGTATGTTCTGGGCCCTCGCCGGGACCCGGTAGAAGATTTTTCTCTTTGCAGTGATGTCGCATCGTCGCCTCGTAGCTTGGCTGAGTCCTATGCTGATTTCCCTGTTGTCAGTCTTTTCCCGGGTCCCAAGTCTGAACTTGAGAAGTAAGTGGATGATTGCTTTGAGATGATGACTGGCATGTCTTCTCAGAGTAATAATTGGATATTGCTGGCTGAGCAGGTTGAAGTGTTTCTTGGAGTTGCCTGTGTGGTCTGCCTGGGGCCCAGACCTGTGCTGCATGTAGTTACCCCTCCACCTGAGTTTGACTCCACCTGTATGATTGATTTGCTCTCTTCTGAAAACCCTATCCCTTTCAGATATGTATTTCCTTGGATGTTCCTTTCCTTGTTACCCGCACACAGTCCCCTCTTCTCTGGTTCTCTGGTGTGACGAAGCGAGATTTTACTTGCTTCATGAGCTCCTCTCCGGGTTCTGGTTTTGTTGGGGTTTTGGTCCGTGCTTGGTGTGACAGTGTTTATGCTGTTAATTTTCTGTGGCCTGCGCCAGCCTTTGATGGTGGTACGGTGGTCTGGTTCTTAGGGGCGTGCTGCCATCGAAGTGGGCTGGTATATATGCCCCTGTCACCCTTCTCTTGCCTACAGTTGTCTTCCTGGGTTTCCCATCTGCCCCCTTATCCGGTCACTCGGTCCAGGCACTCGATTCATCCTGACGACTCAGCTGCTTCTGTCTACGTCAACGCTATTGGGGTTCCATTGCAGTATTTGCTGCCCTTTTTGTTCTGTGTTTGCTGTGTCGTCCCGTGTATCAGAGCCTTGTTGGTTAGGCTGATTAACTCTGCCTTAGGATGTCGCATTCCTCGGCTTGTTTATTACTCTCTTCCTGCTTCGGATCTCCCTCTCTTTGATCTTTTTTCCTTCTTTTTTGATAGTGATGTCTTTTCGGATTCTGACACTGACACGTGAGTGTTTTTCCTTTCAGGATGTTTTATGACGGATTTTCTTCAACCCTGCCGGGAGTGACCATTCTGATGTTTTAGTTTCCTGCATCTCTTTGGGTAGTTTGTGTTATTTTATGGGTTTGTTTTGTTGCTTTATGTTCATGAATTGTTTCTTTTGTGTTGATCCTGAAAGGATCAAAAGGGGGGAATATGGTGGAATTATGCATATAGTGTAGTTTTAATATGTTACTTATTTATTAAGTTTCTTTTAAGTAGTACAAAATATATATTCTGCATAGTAGTTCAGTAAGCTTGCTTTGGTAGATCCATGCATAAAACTAAGTGTTCTGTTCAAGGCCTGTTTCAGCTTTGACTGTTGTTATCTCCAAGCTAGCAGGTGTTTTGACTAGTGCTGCCAGGCAGAGGTTGTTGGTGTCTGCTTAAAGAACACTGTAGCACTCTGAGCAGGGGCCGAGCTCTCGAGACCTCTCGCCCGCAACATCTGTACATGCCCAATAAATTGAACAGAAAACAGTTGATTTATAGATTTATTTCTCACCGGATAAATTCCACGACAGCCGTCTAAAACCAAGTCATGATCGGGTTAGATGAGCCTGATGAAGTCCTCTGAGGGGATGCTGGGAGGCGAGATTGGCTCTGCTGGGTGCAGCTGTTGCAGTTTGATGAAAACATCGAGCTGTTGAGTTTCTGCTTCTCATGGCTTCTTCTGTTGAAAAGCACAAAAGAAAACAAGTCAGAAAAAGCTAAAAAATCTGCAGAATATGACACATTTACGCACACCATGGAAGCTCCATTCTCAGGGAACTAAAACATGTCTGTTGTTCTTCTGTTTTTGGGCTGAATGTCCAATCTGTGGCAGCTCCAGTAAACAGCTGATGGTGTGATCCATCCCGTGTTTTCTCTGGACCTTGGCTGGATCGTGCCCACACCTTGATCCTTGTCTGTTTCCGTGTCTGTGTTGTAGACTTGCTGCTGTGTTTGGGATCCTCACGTGAGGCAGTTTCAGCTGGTCTCCCATCTGACTGCACCACTTTGGGACCCAGAATTGCTTCTGATAGTAAATAAATATACTTCCTCATTTTTTACTGCTTTAAAAGTTTCACTGCTCCTTTTGCTTAAGATGTTTTAAATGAACTAATCAAGTTTACTTTTATCACAATAAACTCTGCCATTATCTTTTTCTGCTCCTGTTTTTAACCAAACATTGTTGATCCCTTTCTGTCTTTATTCAGTAAGTTCTTTTCAAAAATGACTCTGGTGACAAACTACCTTCAGGAACAACTTCAGCGCAGAATTCAGATGTTTTGACGTGAAGTCAACAGACATTTACTTCCTGTCCCCCGTCTGCGTTTGTGACGCGGATGCTTCGTCAGATGAAACCCAGCCATACTTCTTGTCTTCTAAGAGATCTTCCTTTTTATACAATGGTCTTTCCTTGTATGTAACTGACGGCGTCAGAACAAAGTTTAACCATGAAATACAGTATGATCAAACTGTTAATGTTTGTTCAGAAAATTATAAAGTCTAAATAAAACCATTTTCAAATGTTTGTAAATTCAATTTTAACATCTGAAAAATTTCACCTTGACTTCTTATAGTTTTGTGTTTAAGAATCACATCTGAGTGGAAAGTCCAACGCCTAAAACACAAACCAGACTTTGACACCAGTCTGGGTCTTTAGACTGCTGGCTCTGCATGGCAGAAGGGAGGAAGAGGAGAGGAAGAGGAGGCTGTTGCTCACCCACAGTAGCATGAAGGAGTCTGGTTCTTTGGTCACAGTCCGCTCCCACACAGTGGCTTCTGGGGGGACAGCGAGTCACCTTCAATCTCTGCAAAACACAACTGCAGTTAACGCACACCAGTGAAATATGTAACACAACACTTTGCAAGTGCAGTGTTAAATCATTTCATCCACTAGAGGGCAGGGCTGAGTTCAGCGTTCACCACCATGTGGTATTACTCCATTTTCTGCATTTGGAGTCGGACAGCAAGTCCCTGGAAAAGTGACTAAATTACGTTGATAACCGATTAAACTGATGTAACTGTCTGTCTGCTTTGAGAATTAATGCAGCAACTTTGCGTTTATTCTATTAAAAGTGACAAAAAAAGTAAAAATGTAGGAAAACGTTATTTATCCTGATGTTTTTTGTTAAAGTGTGTAACTTTAACCCTCCCAGTATGTCCTCCTGACACAGAGACCAGTTTCCTCCCAGTGAGTCCTCCGCAAACAGAGACCAGTTTCCTCCCAGTGAGTCCTCCTGACACAGACCAGTATGTTCCCAGTAAGTCCTCTACCAACATAGACCAGTTTCCTCTCAGTGAGTCCCTCTGCAACAGAGACCAGTTTCCTCCCAGTGAGTCCCTCTGCAACAGAGACCAGTTTCCTCCCAGTGAGTCCCTCTGCAACAGAGACCAGTTTCCTCCCAGTAAGTCCTCCACCAACAGAGACCAGTTTCCTCCCAGTAAGTCCTCCACCAAAAGAGACCAGTTTCCTCCCAGTGAGTCCCTCCACCAACAGAGACCAGTTTCCTTCCAGTAAGTCCTCCTGACAAAGACCAGTTTCCTCCCAGTAAGACCTCCAGTAACGAGACCAGTTTCCTCCCAGTAGGTCCCCCAGACACAGACCAGTTTGTTCCCAGTAAGTCCTCCACCAACAGAGACCAGTTTCCTCCCAGTGAGTCCTCCTGACAAAGACCAGTTTGTTCCCAGTGAGTCCTCCACCAACAGAGACCAGTTTCCTCCCAGTGAGTCCCTCTGCAACAGAGACCAGTTTGCTTCCAGTAAGTCCTCCACCAACAGAGACCAGTTTCCTCCCAGTAAGTCCTCCTGACACAGACCAGTTTCCTCCCAGTAAGACCTCCAGTAACGAGACCAGTTTCCTCCCAGTAAGTCCTCCACCAAAAGAGACCAGTTTCCTCCCAGTGAGTCCCTCCACCAACAGAGACCAGTTTCCTTCCAGTAAGTCCTCCTGACAAAGACCAGTTTCCTCCCAGTAAGACCTCCAGTAACGAGACCAGTTTCCTCCCAGTAGGTCCCCCCAGACAGAGACCAGTTTCCTCCCAGTAAGTCCTCCACCAACAGAGACCAGTTTCCTCCCAGTGAGTCCTCCTGACATAGACCAGTTTCCTCCCAGTGAGTCCTCCACCAACAGAGACCAGTTTCCTCCCAGTGAGTCCCTCTGCAACAGAGACCAGTTTGCTTCCAGTA
Organism: Telmatherina bonti; assembly: GCF_933228915.1. NCBI lineage: Eukaryota > Metazoa > Chordata > Actinopteri > Atheriniformes > Telmatherinidae > Telmatherina > Telmatherina bonti. The sequence goes on along the minus strand of NC_136632.1, from coordinate 27,631,014 downwards.
AGTCCTCCACCAACAGAGACCAGTTTCCTCCCAGTGAGTCCTCCTGACAAAGACCAGTTTCCTCCCAGTAAGTCCTCCACCAACAGAGACCAGTTTCCTCCCAGTAAGTCCTCTTGACAGAGACCAGTTTCCTCCCAGTAAGTCCTCCACCAACAGAGATCAGTTTCCCCCCAGTAAGTCCTCCACCAACAGAGACCAGTTTCCTCCCAGTAAGTCCTCCACCAACGAAGACCAGTTTCCTTCCAGTAAGTCCTCCTGACAAAGACCAGTTTCCTTCCAGTAAGTCCTCCTGACAAAGACCAGTTTCCTTCCAGTAAGTCCTCCTGACAAAGACCAGTTTCCTTCCAGTAAGTCCTCCTGACAAAGACCAGTTTCCTTCCAGTAAGTCCTCCTGACAAAGACCAGTTTCCTTCCAGTAAGTCCTCCTGACAAAGACCAGTTTCCTTCCAGTAAGTCCTCCTGACAAAGACCAGTTTCCTTCCAGTAAGTCCTCCTGACAAAGACCAGTTTCCTTCCAGTAAGTCCTCCACCAACAGAGACCAGTTTCCTCCCAGTAAGTCCTCCACCAACAGAGACCAGTTTCCTCCCAGTAAGTCCTCCACCAACAGAGACCAGTTTCCTCCCAGTGAGTCCTGTTGCAACAGAGACCAGTTTCCTCCCAGTGAGTCCTGTTGCAACAGAGACCAGTTTCCTCCCAGTGAGTCCTGTTGCAACAGAGACCAGTTTCCTCCCAGTGAGTCCTGTTGCAACAGAGACCAGTTTCCTCCCAGTGAGTCCTGTTGCAACAGAGACCAGTTTCCTCCCAGTAAGTCCTCCTGATACAGATCAGTTTCCTCCCAGTAGGTCCTCCTGACACAGACCAGTTTTTCCCCAGTAAGACCTCCACCAAAACAGACCAGTTCCCTCCCAGTAAGTTCTCCACCAAAAGAGACCAGTTTCCTCCCAGTAAGTCCTCCTGACACAGACCAGTTTCCTCCAAGTAAGTCCTCCTGACACAGACCAGTTTCCTCCCAGTAAGTCCTCCTGACAGAGACCAGTTTCCTCCCAGTAAGTCCTCCACCAACAGAGACCAGTTTCCTCCCAGTAAGTCCTCCACCAACAGAGACCAGTTTCCTCCCAGTAAGTCCTCCACCAACAGAGACCAGTTTCCTCCCAGTAAGTCCTCCACCAACAGAGACCAGTTTCCTCCCAGTAAGTCCTCCACCAACAGAGACCAGTTTCCTCCCAGTAAGTCCTCCACCAACAGAGACCAGTTTCCTCCCAGTAAGTCCTCCACCAACAGAGACCAGTTTCCTCCCAGTAAGTCCTCCACCAACAGAGACCAGTTTCCTCCCAGTAAGTCCTCCACCAACAGAGACCAGTTTCCTCCCAGTAAGTCCTCCACCAACAGAGACCAGTTTCCTCCCAGTAAGTCCTCCACCAACAGAGACCAGTTTCCTCCCAGTAAGTCCTCCACCAACAGAGACCAGTTTCCTCCCAGTAAGTCCTCCACCAACAGAGACCAGTTTCCTCCCACTAAGTCCTCCACCAACAGAGACCAGTTTCCTCCCACTAAGTCCTCCACCAACAGAGACCAGTTTCCTCCCACTAAGTCCTCCACCAACAGAGACCAGTTTCCTCCCACTAAGTCCTCCACCAACAGAGACCAGTTTCCTCCCACTAAGTCCTCCACCAACAGAGACCAGTTTCCTCCCACTAAGTCCTCCACCAACAGAGACCAGTTTCCTCCCACTAAGTCCTCCACCAACAGAGACCAGTTTCCTCCCACTAAGTCCTCCACCAACAGAGACCAGTTTCCTCCCACTAAGTCCTCCACCAACAGAGACCAGTTTCCTCCCACTAAGTCCTCCACCAACAGAGACCAGTTTCCTCCCACTAAGTCCTCCACCAACAGAGACCAGTTTCCTCCCACTAAGTCCTCCACCAACAGAGACCAGTTTCCTCCCACTAAGTCCTCCACCAACAGAGACCAGTTTCCTCCCAGTAAGTCCTCCACCAACAGAGACCAGTTTCCTCCCAGTAAGTCCTCCACCAACAGAGACCAGTTTCCTCCCAGTAAGTCCTCCACCAACAGAGACCAGTTTCCTCCCAGTAAGTCCTCCACCAACAGAGACCAGTTTCCTCCCAGTAAGTCCTCCACCAACAGAGACCAGTTTCCTCCCAGTAAGTCCTCCACCAACAGAGACCAGTTTCCTCCCAGTAAGTCCTCCACCAACAGAGACCAGTTTCCTCCCAGCAAGTCCTCCTGACACAGACCAGTTTCCTCCCAGCAAGTCCTCCTGACACAGACCAGTTTCCTCCCAGTAAGTCCTCCTGACACAGACCAGTTTCCTCCCAGTATGTCCTCCTGACACAGACCAGTTTCCTTCCAGTATGTCCTCCTGACACAGACCAGTTTCCTCCCAGTATGTCCTCCTGACACAGACCAGTTTCCTCCCAGTATGTCCTCCTGACACAGACCAGTTTCCTCCCAGTATGTCCTCCTGACACAGACCAGTTTCCTCCCAGTAAGTCCTCCTGACACAGACCAGTTTCCTCCCAGTAAGTCCTCCTGACACAGACCAGTTTCCTCCCAGTAAGTCCTCCTGACACAGACCAGTTTCCTCCCAGTAAGTCCTCCTGACACAGACCAGTTTCCTCCCAGTATGTCCTCCTGACACAGACCAGTTTACTCCCAGTATGTCCTCCTGACACAGACCAGTTTCCTCCCAGTAAGTCCTCCTGACACAGACCAGTTTCCTCCCAGTAAGTCCTCCTGACACAGACCAGTTTCCTCCCAGTATGTCCTCCTGACACAGACCAGTTTCCTCCCAGTATGTCCTCCTGACACAGACCAGTTTCCTCCCAGTAAGTCCTCCTGACACAGACCAGTTTCCTCCCACTAAGTCCTCCACCAACAGAGACCAGTTTCCTCCCACTAAGTCCTCCACCAACAGAGACCAGTTTCCTCCCACTAAGTCCTCCACCAACAGAGACCAGTTTCCTCCCACTAAGTCCTCCACCAACAGAGACCAGTTTCCTCCCACTAAGTCCTCCACCAACAGAGACCAGTTTCCTCCCAGTAAGTCCTCCACCAACAGAGACCAGTTTCCTCCCAGTAAGTCCTCCACCAACAGAGACCAGTTTCCTCCCAGTAAGTCCTCCACCAACAGAGACCAGTTTCCTCCCAGTAAGTCCTCCACCAACAGAGACCAGTTTCCTCCCAGTAAGTCCTCCACCAACAGAGACCAGTTTCCTCCCACTAAGTCCTCCACCAACAGAGACCAGTTTCCTCCCAGTAAGTCCTCCTGACACAGACCAGTTTCCTCCCAGTAAGTCCTCCTGACACAGACCAGTTTCCTCCCAGTAAGTCCTCCTGACACAGACCAGTTTCCTCCCAGTAAGTCCTCCACCAACAGAGACCAGTTTCCTCCCACTAAGTCCTCCACCAACAGAGACCAGTTTCCTCCCAGCAAGTCCTCCTGACACAGACCAGTTTCCTCCCAGTATGTCCTCCTGACACAGACCAGTTTCCTCCCAGTAAGTCCTCCTGACACAGACCAGTTTCCTCCCAGTAAGTCCTCCTGACACAGACCAGTTTCCTCCCAGTAAGTCCTCCTGACACAGACCAGTTTCCTCCCAGTATGTCCTCCTGACACAGACCAGTTTCCTCCCAGTATGTCCTCCTGACACAGACCAGTTTCCTCCCAGTATGTCCTCCTGACACAGACCAGTTTCCTCCCAGTATGTCCTCCTGACACAGACCAGTTTCCTCCCAGTATGTCCTCCTGACACAGACCAGTTTCCTCCCAGTATGTCCTCCTGACACAGACCAGTTTCCTCCCAGTATGTCCTCCTGACACAGACCAGTTTCCTCCCAGTAAGTCCTCCTGACACAGACCAGTTTCCTCCCAGTAAGTCCTCCTGACACAGACCAGTTTCCTCCCAGTAAGTCCTCCTGACACAGACCAGTTTCCTCCCAGTAAGTCCTCCTGACACAGACCAGTTTCCTCCCAGTAAGTCCTCCTGACACAGACCAGTTTCCTCCCAGTAAGTCCTCCTGACACAGACCAGTTTCCTCCCAGTAAGTCCTCCTGACACAGACCAGTTTCCTCCCAGTAAGTCCTCCTGACACAGACCAGTTTACTCCCAGTATGTCCTCCTGACACAGACCAGTTTCCTCCCAGTAAGTCCTCCTGACACAGACCAGTTTCCTCCCAGTAAGTCCTCCTGACACAGACCATTTTCCTCCCAGTATGTCCTCCTGACACAGACCAGTTTCCTCCCAGTAAGTCCTCCTGACACAGACCAGTTTCCTCCCAGTAAGTCCTCCTGACACAGACCAGTTTCCTCCCAGTAAGTCCTCCACCAACGAGACCAGTTTCCTCCCAGTAAGTCCTCCACCAACAGAGACCAGTTTCCTCCCAGTAAGTCCTCCACCAACAGAGACCAGTTTCCTCCCAGTAAGTCCTCCACCAACAGAGACCAGTTTCCTCCCAGTAAGTCCTCCACCAAAAGAGACCAGTTTCCTCCCAGTAAGTCCTCCTGACACAGACCAGTTTCCTCCCAGTATGTCCTCCTGACACAGACCAGTTTCCTCCCAGTAAGTCCTCCTGACACAGACCAGTTTCCTCCCAGTATGTCCTCCTGACACAGACCAGTTTACTCCCAGTATGTCCTCCTGACACAGACCAGTTTCCTCCCAGTAAGTCCTCCTGACACAGACCAGTTTCCTCCCAGTAAGTCCTCCTGACACAGACCAGTTTCCTCCCAGTATGTCCTCCTGACACAGACCAGTTTCCTCCCAGTATGTCCGTCTGACACAGACCAGTTTCCTCCCAGTATGTCCTCCTGACACAGACCAGTTTCCTCCCAGTATGTCCTCCTGACACAGACCAGTTTCCTCCCAGTATGTCCTCCTGACACAGACCAGTTTCCTCCCAGTAAGTCCTCCTGACACAGACCAGTTTCCTCCCAGTAAGTCCTCCTGACACAGACCAGTTTCCTCCCAGTAAGTCCTCCTGACACAGACCAGTTTCCTCCCAGTAAGTCCTCCTGACAGACCAGTTTCCTCCCAGTAAGTCCTCCTGACACAGACCAGTTTCCTCCCAGTAAGTCCTCCTGACACAGACCAGTTTCCTCCCAGTAAGTCCTCCTGACACAGACCAGTTTCCTCCCAGTATGTCCTCCTGACACAGACCAGTTTCCTCCCAGTATGTCCTCCTGACAATGACCAGTTTCCTCCCAGTAAGTCCTCCACCAACGAGACCAGTTTCCTCCCAGTAAGTCCTCCACCAACGAGACCAGTTTCCTCCCAGTAAGTCCTCCACCAACAGAGACCAGTTTCCTCCCAGTAAGTCCTCCACCAACAGAGACCAGTTTCCTCCCAGTAAGTCCTCCTGACACAGACCAGTTTCCTCCCAGTATGTCCTCCTGACACAGACCAGTTTCCTCCCAGTAAGTCCTCCTGACACAGACCAGTTTCCTCCCAGTAAGTCCTCCTGACACAGACCAGTTTCCTCCCACTAAGTCCTCCACCAACAGAGACCAGTTTCCTCCCACTAAGTCCTCCACCAACAGAGACCAGTTTCCTCCCACTAAGTCCTCCACCAACAGAGACCAGTTTCCTCCCAGTAAGTCCTCCACCAACAGAGACCAGTTTCCTCCCACTAAGTCCTCCACCAACAGAGACCAGTTTCCTCCCAGTAAGTCCTCCACCAACAGAGACCAGTTTCCTCCCAGTAAGTCCTCCACCAACAGAGACCAGTTTCCTCCCAGTAAGTCCTCCACCAACAGAGACCAGTTTCCTCCCACTAAGTCCTCCTGACACAGACCAGTTTCCTCCCAGTAAGTCCTCCTGACACAGACCAGTTTCCTCCCAGTAAGTCCTCCTGACACAGACCAGTTTCCTCCCAGTAAGTCCTCCTGACACAGACCAGTTTCCTCCCAGTAAGTCCTCCTGACACAGACCAGTTTCCTCCCAGTAAGTCCTCCTGACACAGACCAGTTTCCTCCCAGTATGTCCTCCTGACACAGACCAGTTTCCTCCCAGTATGTCCTCCTGACACAGACCAGTTTCCTCCCAGTAAGTCCTCCTGACACAGACCAGTTTCCTCCCAGTAAGTCCTCCTGACACAGACCAGTTTCCTCCCAGTAAGTCCTCCTGACACAGACCAGTTTCCTCCCAGTAAGTCCTCCTGACACAGACCAGTTTCCTCCCAGTAAGTCCTCCTGACACAGACCAGTTTCCTCCCAGTAAGTCCTCCTGACACAGACCAGTTTCCTCCCAGTAAGTCCTCCTGACACAGACCAGTTTCCTCCCAGTAAGTCCTCCTGACACAGACCAGTTTCCTCCCAGTAAGTCCTCCTGACACAGACCAGTTTCCTCCCAGTAAGTCCTCCACCAACGAGACCAGTTTCCTCCCAGTAAGTCCTCCACCAACGAGACCAGTTTCCTCCCAGTAAGTCCTCCACCAACGAGACCAGTTTCCTCCCAGTAAGTCCTCCACCAACGAGACCAGTGTCCTCCCAGTAAGTCCTCCACCAACGAGACCAGTTTCCTCCCAGTAAGTCCTCCTGACACAGACCAGTTTCCTCCCAGTAAGTCCTCCTGACACAGACCAGTTTCCTCCCAGTAAGTCCTCCTGACACAGACCAGTTTCCTCCCAGTAAGTCCTCCACCAACGAGACCAGTTTCCTCCCAGTAAGTCCTCCACCAACGAGACCAGTTTCCTCCCAGTAAGTCCTCCACCAACGAGACCAGTTTCCTCCCAGTAAGTCCTCCTGACACAGACCAGTTTCCTCCCAGTAAGTCCTCCTGACACAGACCAGTTTCCTCCCAGTAAGTCCTCCACCAACAGAGACCAGTTTCCTCCCAGTAAGTCCGTTTCCTCCCAGTAAGTCCTCCACCAACAGAGACCAGTTTCCTCCCAGTAAGTCCTCCTGACACAGACCAGTTTCCTCCCAGTAAGTCCTCCTGACACAGACCAGTTTCCTCCCAGTATGTCCTCCTGACACAGACCAGTTTCCTCCCAGTATGTCCTCCTGACACAGACCAGTTTCCTCCCAGTAAGTCCTCCTGACACAGACCAGTTTCCTCCCAGTATGTCCTCCTGACACAGACCAGTTTCCTCCCAGTAAGTCCTCCTGACACAGACCAGTTTCCTCCCAGTAAGTCCTCCACCAACGAGACCAGTTTCCTCCCAGTAAGTCCTCCACCAACGAGACCAGTTTCCTCCCAGTAAGTCCTCCACCAACAGAGACCAGTTTCCTCCCAGTAAGTCCTCCACCAACAGAGACCAGTTTCCTCCCAGTAAGTCCTCCACCAACAGAGACCAGTTTCCTCCCAGTAAGTCCTCCACCAACAGAGACCAGTTTCCTCCCAGTAAGTCCTCCACCAACAGAGACCAGTTTCCTCCCAGTAAGTCCTCCACCAACAGAGACCAGTTTCCTCCCAGTAAGTCCTCCACCAACAGAGACCAGTTTCCTCCCAGTAAGTCCTCCTGACACAGACCAGTTTCCTCCCAGTAAGTCCTCCTGACACAGACCAGTTTCCTCCCAGTAAGTCCTCCTGACACAGACCAGTTTCCTCCCAGTAAGTCCTCCTGACACAGACCAGTTTCCTCCCAGTAAGTCCTCCTGACACAGACCAGTTTCCTCCCAGTAAGTCCTCCTGACACAGACCAGTTTCCTCCCAGTAAGTCCTCCTGACACAGACCAGTTTCCTCCCAGTAAGTCTTCCTGACACAGACCAGTTTCCTCCCAGTAAGTCCTCCTGACACAGACCAGTTTCCTCCCAGTAAGTCCTCCTGACACAGACCAGTTTCCTCCCAGTAAGTCCTCCTGACACAGACCAGTTTCCTCCCAGTAAGTCCTCCTGACACAGACCAGTTTCCTCCCAGTAAGTCCTCCTGACACAGACCAGTTTCCTCCCAGTAAGTCCTCCTGACACAGACCAGTTTCCTCCCAGTAAGTCCTCCTGACACAGACCAGTTTCCTCCCAGTAAGTCCTCCTGACACAGACCAGTTTCCTCCCAGTAAGTCCTTCTGACACAGACCAGTTTCCTCCCAGTATGTCCTCCTGACACAGACCAGTTTCCTCCCAGTAAGTCCTCCTGACACAGACCAGTTTCCTCCCAGTAAGTCCTCCTGACACAGACCAGTTTCCTCCCAGTATGTCCTCCTGACACAGACCAGTTTCCTCCCAGTATGTCCTCCTGACACAGACCAGTTTCCTCCCAGTAAGTCCTCCTGACACAGACCAGTTTCCTCCCAGTAAGTCCTCCACCAACGAGACCAGTTTCCTCCCAGTAAGTCCTCCACCAACAGAGACCAGTTTCCTCCCAGTAAGTCCTCCACCAACAGAGACCAGTTTCCTCCCAGTAAGTCCTCCACCAACAGAGACCAGTTTCCTCCCAGTAAGTCCTCCACCAACAGAGACCAGTTTCCTCCCAGTAAGTCCTCCTGACACAGACCAGTTTCCTCCCACTAAGTCCTCCTGACACAGACCAGTTTCCTCCCACTAAGTCCTCCTGACACAGACCAGTTTCCTCCCACTAAGTCCTCCACCAACAGAGACCAGTTTCCTCCCACTAAGTCCTCCACCAACAGAGACCAGTTTCCTCCCACTAAGTCCTCCACCAACAGAGACCAGTTTCCTCCCACTAAGTCCTCCACCAACAGAGACCAGTTTCCTCCCACTAAGTCCTCCACCAACAGAGACCAGTTTCCTCCCAGTAAGTCCTCCACCAACAGAGACCAGTTTCCTCCCACTAAGTCCTCCACCAACAGAGACCAGTTTCCTCCCACTAAGTCCTCCACCAACAGAGACCAGTTTCCTCCCACTAAGTCCTCCACCAACAGAGACCAGTTTCCTCCCACTAAGTCCTCCACCAACAGAGACCAGTTTCCTCCCACTAAGTCCTCCACCAACAGAGACCAGTTTCCTCCCACTAAGTCCTCCACCAACAGAGACCAGTTTCCTCCCACTAAGTCCTCCACCAACAGAGACCAGTTTCCTCCCACTAAGTCCTCCACCAACAGAGACCAGTTTCCTCCCACTAAGTCCTCCACCAACAGAGACCAGTTTCCTCCCACTAAGTCCTCCACCAACAGAGACCAGTTTCCTCCCAGTATGTCCTCCTGACACAGACCAGTTTCCTCCCAGTAAGTCCTCCTGACACAGACCAGTTTCCTCCCAGTAAGTCCTCCACCAACAGAGACCAGTTTCCTCCCAGTAAGTCCTCCACCAACAGAGACCAGTTTCCTCCCAGTAAGTCCTCCACCAACAGAGACCAGTTTCCTCCCAGTAAGTCCTCCACCAACAGAGACCAGTTTCCTCCCAGTAAGTCCTCCACCAACAGAGACCAGTTTCCTCCCAGTAAGTCCTCCTGACACAGACCAGTTTCCTCCCAGTAAGTCCTCCTGACACAGACCAGTTTCCTCCCAGTAAGTCCTCCTGACACAGACCAGTTTCCTCCCAGTAAGTCCTCCTGACACAGACCAGTTTCCTCCCAGTAAGTCCTCCTGACACAGACCAGTTTCCTCCCAGTAAGTCCTCCTGACACAGACCAGTTTCCTCCCAGTAAGTCCTCCTGACACAGACCAGTTTCCTCCCAGTAAGTCCTCCTGACACAGACCAGTTTCCTCCCAGTAAGTCCTCCTGACACAGACCAGTTTCCTCCCAGTATGTCCTCCTGACACAGACCAGTTTCCTCCCAGTAAGTCCTCCTGACACAGACCAGTTTCCTCCCAGTAAGTCCTCCTGACACAGACCAGTTTCCTCCCAGTAAGTCCTCCTGACACAGACCAGTTTCCTCCCAGTAAGTCCTCCTGACACAGACCAGTTTCCTCCCAGTAAGTCCTCCTGACACAGACCAGTTTCCTCCCAGTAAGTCCTCCACCAACGAGACCAGTTTCCTCCCAGTAAGTCCTCCACCAACGAGACCAGTTTCCTCCCAGTAAGTCCTCCACCAACGAGACCAGTTTCCTCCCAGTAAGTCCTCCACCAACGAGACCAGTTTCCTCCCAGTAAGTCCTCCACCAACGAGACCAGTTTCCTCCCAGTAAGTCCTCCACCAACGAGACCAGTTTCCTCCCAGTAAGTCCTCCACCAACGAGACCAGTTTCCTCCCAGTAAGTCCTCCACCAACGAGACCAGTTTCCTCCCAGTAAGTCCTCCACCAACGAGACCAGTTTCCTCCCAGTAAGTCCTCCACCAACGAGACCAGTTTCCTCCCAGTAAGTCCTCCTGACACAGACCAGTTTCCTCCCAGTAAGTCCTCCTGACACAGACCAGTTTCCTCCCAGTAAGTCCTCCTGACACAGACCAGTTTCCTCCCAGTAAGTCCTCCACCAACGAGACCAGTTTCCTCCCAGTAAGTCCTCCACCAACGAGACCAGTTTCCTCCCAGTAAGTCCTCCTGACACAGACCAGTTTCCTCCCAGTAAGTCCTCCTGACACAGACCAGTTTCCTCCCAGTAAGTCCTCCACCAACAGAGACCAGTTTCCTCCCAGTAAGTCCTCCTGACACAGACCAGTTTCCTCCCAGTAAGTCCTCCTGACACAGACCAGTTTCCTCCCAGTAAGTCCTCCTGACACAGACCAGTTTCCTCCCAGTAAGTCCTCCTGACACAGACCAGTTTCCTCCCAGTAAGTCCTCCTGACACAGACCAGTTTCCTCCCAGTATGTCCTCCTGACACAGACCAGTTTCCTCCCAGTATGTCCTCCTGACACAGACCAGTTTCCTCCCAGTAAGTCCTCCTGACACAGACCAGTTTCCTCCCAGTATGTCCTCCTGACACAGACCAGTTTCCTCCCAGTAAGTCCTCCTGACACAGACCAGTTTCCTCCCAGTAAGTCCTCCTGACACAGACCAGTTTCCTCCCAGTAAGTCCTCCACCAACAGAGACCAGTTTCCTCCCAGTAAGTCCTCCACCAACAGAGACCAGTTTCCTCCCAGTAAGTCCTCCTGACACAGACCAGTTTCCTCCCAGTAAGTCCTCCACCAACGAGACCAGTTTCCTCCCAGTAAGTCCTCCACCAACGAGACCAGTTTCCTCCCAGTAAGTCCTCCACCAACGAGACCAGTTTCCTCCCAGTAAGTCCTCCACCAACAGAGACCAGTTTCCTCCCAGTAAGTCCTCCTGACACAGACCAGTTTCCTCCCAGTATGTCCTCCTGACACAGACCAGTTTCCTCCCAGTAAGTCCTCCTGACACAGACCAGTTTCCTCCCAGTAAGTCCTCCTGACACAGACCAGTTTCCTCCCAGTAAGTCCTCCACCAACAGAGACCAGTTTCCTCCCACTAAGTCCTCCACCAACAGAGACCAGTTTCCTCCCACTAAGTCCTCCACCAACAGAGACCAGTTTCCTCCCACTAAGTCCTCCACCAACAGAGACCAGTTTCCTCCCACTAAGTCCTCCACCAACAGAGACCAGTTTCCTCCCACTAAGTCCTCCTGACACAGACCAGTTTCCTCCCAGTAAGTCCTCCTGACACAGACCAGTTTCCTCCCAGTAAGTCCTCCTGACACAGACCAGTTTCCTCCCAGTAAGTCCTCCTGACACAGACCAGTTTCCTCCCAGTAAGTCCTCCTGACACAGACCAGTTTCCTCCCAGTAAGTCCTCCTGACACAGACCAGTTTCCTCCCAGTAAGTCCTCCTGACACAGACCAGTTTCCTCCCAGTAAGTCCTCCTGACACAGACCAGTTTCCTCCCAGTAAGTCCTCCTGACACAGACCAGTTTCCTCCCAGTAAGTCCTCCTGACACAGACCAGTTTCCTCCCAGTAAGTCCTCCTGACACAGACCAGTTTCCTCCCAGTAAGTCCTCCTGACACAGACCAGTTTCCTCCCAGTAAGTCCTCCTGACACAGACCAGTTTCCTCCCAGTAAGTCCTCCTGACACAGACCAGTTTCCTCCCAGTAAGTCCTCCTGACACAGACCAGTTTCCTCCCAGTAAGTCCTCCTGACACAGACCAGTTTCCTCCCAGTAAGTCCTCCTGACACAGACCAGTTTCCTCCCAGTAAGTCCTCCTGACACAGACCAGTTTCCTCCCAGTAAGTCCTCCTGACACAGACCAGTTTCCTCCCAGTAAGTCCTCCTGACACAGACCAGTTTCCTCCCAGTAAGTCCTCCTGACACAGACCAGTTTCCTCCCAGTAAGTCCTCCTGACACAGACCAGTTTCCTCCCAGTAAGTCCTCCTGACACAGACCAGTTTCCTCCCAGTAAGTCCTCCTGACACAGACCAGTTTCCTCCCAGTAAGTCCTCCTGACACAGACCAGTTTCCTCCCAGTAAGTCCTCCACCAACGAGACCAGTTTCCTCCCAGTAAGTCCTCCACCAACGAGACCAGTTTCCTCCCAGTAAGTCCTCCACCAACGAGACCAGTTTCCTCCCAGTAAGTCCTCCACCAACGAGACCAGTTTCCTCCCAGTAAGTCCTCCACCAACGAGACCAGTTTCCTCCCAGTAAGTCCTCCACCAACGAGACCAGTTTCCTCCCAGTAAGTCCTCCACCAACGAGACCAGTTTCCTCCCAGTAAGTCCTCCACCAACGAGACCAGTTTCCTCCCAGTAAGTCCTCCACCAACGAGACCAGTTTCCTCCCAGTAAGTCCTCCACCAACGAGACCAGTTTCCTCCCAGTAAGTCCTCCACCAACGAGACCAGTTTCCTCCCAGTAAGTCCTCCTGACACAGACCAGTTTCCTCCCAGTAAGTCCTCCTGACACAGACCAGTTTCCTCCCAGTAAGTCCTCCTGACACAGACCAGTTTCCTCCCAGTATGTCCTCCTGACACAGACCAGTTTCCTCCCAGTAAGTCCTCCTGACACAGACCAGTTTCCTCCCAGTATGTCCTCCTGACACAGACCAGTTTCCTCCCAGTAAGTCCTCCTGACACAGACCAGTTTCCTCCCAGTAAGTCCTCCTGACACAGACCAGTTTCCTCCCAGTAAGTCCTCCACCAACAGAGACCAGTTTCCTCCCAGTAAGTCCTCCACCAACGAGACCAGTTTCCTCCCAGTAAGTCCTCCTGACACAGACCAGTTTCCTCCCAGTAAGTCCTCCTGACACAGACCAGTTTCCTCCCAGTAAGTCCTCCTGACACAGACCAGTTTCCTCCCAGTAAGTCCTCCACCAACGAGACCAGTTTCCTCCCAGTAAGTCCTCCACCAACGAGACCAGTTTCCTCCCAGTAAGTCCTCCACCAACGAGACCAGTTTCCTCCCAGTAAGTCCTCCACCAACGAGACCAGTTTCCTCCCAGTAAGTCCTCCTGACACAGACCAGTTTCCTCCCAGTAAGTCCTCCTGACACAGACCAGTTTCCTCCCAGTAAGTCCTCCACCAACGAGACCAGTTTCCTCCCAGTAAGTCCTCCACCAACGAGACCAGTTTCCTCCCAGTAAGTCCTCCACCAACGAGACCAGTTTCCTCCCAGTAAGTCCTCCTGACACAGACCAGTTTCCTCCCAGTAAGTCCTCCACCAACGAGACCAGTTTCCTCCCAGTAAGTCCTCCACCAACGAGACCAGTTTCCTCCCAGTAAGTCCTCCACCAACAGAGACCAGTTTCCTCCCAGTAAGTCCTCCTGACACAGACCAGTTTCCTCCCAGTAAGTCCTCCTGACACAGACCAGTTTCCTCCCAGTAAGTCCTCCTGACACAGACCAGTTTCCTCCCAGTAAGTCCTCCTGACACAGACCAGTTTCCTCCCAGTAAGTCCTCCTGACACAGACCAGTTTCCTCCCAGTAAGTCCTCCTGACACAGACCAGTTTCCTCCCAGTATGTCCTCCTGACACAGACCAGTTTCCTCCCAGTATGTCCTCCTGACACAGACCAGTTTCCTCCCAGTATGTCCTCCTGACACAGACCAGTTTCCTCCCAGTAAGTCCTCCTGACACAGACCAGTTTCCTCCCAGTAAGTCCTCCTGACACAGACCAGTTTCCTCCCAGTAAGTCCTCCTGACACAGACCAGTTTCCTCCCAGTAAGTCCTCCTGACAGACCAGTTTCCTCCCAGTAAGTCCTCCTGACACAGACCAGTTTCCTCCCAGTAAGTCCTCCTGACACAGACCAGTTTCCTCCCAGTAAGTCCTCCTGACACAGACCAGTTTCCTCCCAGTATGTCCTCCTGACACAGACCAGTTTCCTCCCAGTATGTCCTCCTGACAATGACCAGTTTCCTCCCAGTAAGTCCTCCACCAACGAGACCAGTTTCCTCCCAGTAAGTCCTCCACCAACGAGACCAGTTTCCTCCCAGTAAGTCCTCCACCAACAGAGACCAGTTTCCTCCCAGTAAGTCCTCCACCAACAGAGACCAGTTTCCTCCCAGTAAGTCCTCCTGACACAGACCAGTTTCCTCCCAGTATGTCCTCCTGACACAGACCAGTTTCCTCCCAGTAAGTCCTCCTGACACAGACCAGTTTCCTCCCAGTAAGTCCTCCTGACACAGACCAGTTTCCTCCCACTAAGTCCTCCACCAACAGAGACCAGTTTCCTCCCACTAAGTCCTCCACCAACAGAGACCAGTTTCCTCCCAGTAAGTCCTCCACCAACAGAGACCAGTTTCCTCCCACTAAGTCCTCCACCAACAGAGACCAGTTTCCTCCCAGTAAGTCCTCCACCAACAGAGACCAGTTTCCTCCCACTAAGTCCTCCACCAACAGAGACCAGTTTCCTCCCACTAAGTCCTCCACCAACAGAGACCAGTTTCCTCCCACTAAGTCCTCCACCAACAGAGACCAGTTTCCTCCCAGTAAGTCCTCCACCAACAGAGACCAGTTTCCTCCCAGTAAGTCCTCCACCAACAGAGACCAGTTTCCTCCCACTAAGTCCTCCACCAACAGAGACCAGTTTCCTCCCAGTAAGTCCTCCACCAACAGAGACCAGTTTCCTCCCAGTAAGTCCTCCACCAACAGAGACCAGTTTCCTCCCAGTAAGTCCTCCACCAACAGAGACCAGTTTCTTCCCAGTAAGTCCTCCACCAACAGAGACCAGTTTCCTCCCAGTAAGTCCTCCACCAACAGAGACCAGTTTCCTCCCAGTAAGTCCTCCACCAACAGAGACCAGTTTCCTCCCACTAAGTCCTCCTGACACAGACCAGTTTCCTCCCAGTAAGTCCTCCTGACACAGACCAGTTTCCTCCCAGTAAGTCCTCCTGACACAGACCAGTTTCCTCCCAGTAAGTCCTCCTGACACAGACCAGTTTCCTCCCAGTAAGTCCTCCTGACACAGACCAGTTTCCTCCCAGTAAGTCCTCCTGACACAGACCAGTTTCCTCCCAGTATGTCCTCCTGACACAGACCAGTTTCCTCCCAGTATGTCCTCCTGACACAGACCAGTTTCCTCCCAGTAAGTCCTCCTGACACAGACCAGTTTCCTCCCAGTAAGTCCTCCTGACACAGACCAGTTTCCTCCCAGTAAGTCCTCCTGACACAGACCAGTTTCCTCCCAGTAAGTCCTCCTGACACAGACCAGTTTCCTCCCAGTAAGTCCTCCTGACACAGACCAGTTTCCTCCCAGTAAGTCCTCCTGACACAGACCAGTTTCCTCCCAGTAAGTCCTCCTGACACAGACCAGTTTCCTCCCAGTAAGTCCTCCTGACACAGACCAGTTTCCTCCCAGTAAGTCCTCCTGACACAGACCAGTTTCCTCCCAGTAAGTCCTCCACCAACGAGACCAGTTTCCTCCCAGTAAGTCCTCCACCAACGAGACCAGTTTCCTCCCAGTAAGTCCTCCACCAACGAGACCAGTTTCCTCCCAGTAAGTCCTCCACCAACGAGACCAGTGTCCTCCCAGTAAGTCCTCCACCAACGAGACCAGTTTCCTCCCAGTAAGTCCTCCTGACACAGACCAGTTTCCTCCCAGTAAGTCCTCCTGACACAGACCAGTTTCCTCCCAGTAAGTCCTCCACCAACGAGACCAGTTTCCTCCCAGTAAGTCCTCCACCAACGAGACCAGTTTCCTCCCAGTAAGTCCTCCACCAACGAGACCAGTTTCCTCCCAGTAAGTCCTCCTGACACAGACCAGTTTCCTCCCAGTAAGTCCTCCACCAACAGAGACCAGTTTCCTCCCAGTAAGTCCGTTTCCTCCCAGTAAGTCCTCCACCAACAGAGACCAGTTTCCTCCCAGTAAGTCCTCCTGACACAGACCAGTTTCCTCCCAGTAAGTCCTCCTGACACAGACCAGTTTCCTCCCAGTATGTCCTCCTGACACAGACCAGTTTCCTCCCAGTATGTCCTCCTGACACAGACCAGTTTCCTCCCAGTAAGTCCTCCTGACACAGACCAGTTTCCTCCCAGTATGTCCTCCTGACACAGACCAGTTTCCTCCCAGTAAGTCCTCCTGACACAGACCAGTTTCCTCCCAGTAAGTCCTCCACCAACGAGACCAGTTTCCTCCCAGTAAGTCCTCCACCAACGAGACCAGTTTCCTCCCAGTAAGTCCTCCACCAACAGAGACCAGTTTCCTCCCAGTAAGTCCTCCACCAACAGAGACCAGTTTCCTCCCAGTAAGTCCTCCACCAACAGAGACCAGTTTCCTCCCAGTAAGTCCTCCACCAACAGAGACCAGTTTCCTCCCAGTAAGTCCTCCACCAACAGAGACCAGTTTCCTCCCAGTAAGTCCTCCACCAACAGAGACCAGTTTCCTCCCAGTAAGTCCTCCACCAACAGAGACCAGTTTCCTCCCAGTAAGTCCTCCTGACACAGACCAGTTTCCTCCCAGTAAGTCCTCCTGACACAGACCAGTTTCCTCCCAGTAAGTCCTCCTGACACAGACCAGTTTCCTCCCAGTAAGTCCTCCTGACACAGACCAGTTTCCTCCCAGTAAGTCCTCCTGACACAGACCAGTTTCCTCCCAGTAAGTCCTCCTGACACAGACCAGTTTCCTCCCAGTAAGTCTTCCTGACACAGACCAGTTTCCTCCCAGTAAGTCCTCCTGACACAGACCAGTTTCCTCCCAGTAAGTCCTCCTGACACAGACCAGTTTCCTCCCAGTAAGTCCTCCTGACACAGACCAGTTTCCTCCCAGTAAGTCCTCCTGACACAGACCAGTTTCCTCCCAGTAAGTCCTCCTGACACAGACCAGTTTCCTCCCAGTAAGTCCTCCTGACACAGACCAGTTTCCTCCCAGTATGTCCTCCTGACACAGACCAGTTTCCTCCCAGTAAGTCCTCCTGACACAGACCAGTTTCCTCCCAGTAAGTCCTCCTGACACAGACCAGTTTCCTCCCAGTATGTCCTCCTGACACAGACCAGTTTCCTCCCAGTATGTCCTCCTGACACAGACCAGTTTCCTCCCAGTAAGTCCTCCTGACACAGACCAGTTTCCTCCCAGTAAGTCCTCCACCAACGAGACCAGTTTCCTCCCAGTAAGTCCTCCACCAACAGAGACCAGTTTCCTCCCAGTAAGTCCTCCACCAACAGAGACCAGTTTCCTCCCAGTAAGTCCTCCACCAACAGAGACCAGTTTCCTCCCAGTAAGTCCTCCACCAACAGAGACCAGTTTCCTCCCAGTAAGTCCTCCTGACACAGACCAGTTTCCTCCCACTAAGTCCTCCTGACACAGACCAGTTTCCTCCCACTAAGTCCTCCTGACACAGACCAGTTTCCTCCCACTAAGTCCTCCACCAACAGAGACCAGTTTCCTCCCACTAAGTCCTCCACCAACAGAGACCAGTTTCCTCCCACTAAGTCCTCCACCAACAGAGACCAGTTTCCTCCCACTAAGTCCTCCACCAACAGAGACCAGTTTCCTCCCACTAAGTCCTCCACCAACAGAGACCAGTTTCCTCCCACTAAGTCCTCCACCAACAGAGACCAGTTTCCTCCCACTAAGTCCTCCACCAACAGAGACCAGTTTCCTCCCACTAAGTCCTCCACCAACAGAGACCAGTTTCCTCCCACTAAGTCCTCCACCAACAGAGACCAGTTTCCTCCCACTAAGTCCTCCACCAACAGAGACCAGTTTCCTCCCACTAAGTCCTCCACCAACAGAGACCAGTTTCCTCCCACTAAGTCCTCCACCAACAGAGACCAGTTTCCTCCCACTAAGTCCTCCACCAACAGAGACCAGTTTCCTCCCACTAAGTCCTCCACCAACAGAGACCAGTTTCCTCCCACTAAGTCCTCCACCAACAGAGACCAGTTTCCTCCCACTAAGTCCTCCACCAACAGAGACCAGTTTCCTCCCACTAAGTCCTCCACCAACAGAGACCAGTTTCCTCCCACTAAGTCCTCCACCAACAGAGACCAGTTTCCTCCCACTAAGTCCTCCACCAACAGAGACCAGTTTCCTCCCACTAAGTCCTCCACCAACAGAGACCAGTTTCCTCCCAGTATGTCCTCCTGACACAGACCAGTTTCCTCCCAGTAAGTCCTCCTGACACAGACCAGTTTCCTCCCAGTAAGTCCTCCTGACACAGACCAGTTTCCTCCCAGTAAGTCCTCCACCAACAGAGACCAGTTTCCTCCCAGTAAGTCCTCCACCAACAGAGACCAGTTTCCTCCCAGTAAGTCCTCCACCAACAGAGACCAGTTTCCTCCCAGTAAGTCCTCCACCAACAGAGACCAGTTTCCTCCCAGTAAGTCCTCCTGACACAGACCAGTTTCCTCCCAGTAAGTCCTCCTGACACAGACCAGTTTCCTCCCAGTAAGTCCTCCTGACACAGACCAGTTTCCTCCCAGTAAGTCCTCCTGACACAGACCAGTTTCCTCCCAGTAAGTCCTCCTGACACAGACCAGTTTCCTCCCAGTAAGTCCTCCTGACACAGACCAGTTTCCTCCCAGTAAGTCCTCCTGACACAGACCAGTTTCCTCCCAGTAAGTCCTCCTGACACAGACCAGTTTCCTCCCAGTATGTCCTCCTGACACAGACCAGTTTCCTCCCAGTAAGTCCTCCTGACACAGACCAGTTTCCTCCCAGTAAGTCCTCCTGACACAGACCAGTTTCCTCCCAGTAAGTCCTCCTGACACAGACCAGTTTCCTCCCAGTATGTCCTCCTGACACAGACCAGTTTCCTCCCAGTATGTCCTCCTGACACAGACCAGTTTCCTCCCAGTATGTCCTCCTGACACAGACCAGTTTCCTCCCAGTAAGTCCTCCTGACACAGACCAGTTTCCTCCCAGTAAGTCCTCCACCAACGAGACCAGTTTCCTCCCAGTAAGTCCTCCACCAACGAGACCAGTTTCCTCCCAGTAAGTCCTCCACCAACGAGACCAGTTTCCTCCCAGTAAGTCCTCCACCAACGAGACCAGTTTCCTCCCAGTAAGTCCTCCACCAACGAGACCAGTTTCCTCCCAGTAAGTCCTCCACCAACGAGACCAGTTTCCTCCCAGTAAGTCCTCCACCAACGAGACCAGTTTCCTCCCAGTAAGTCCTCCACCAACGAGACCAGTTTCCTCCCAGTAAGTCCTCCACCAACGAGACCAGTTTCCTCCCAGTAAGTCCTCCACCAACGAGACCAGTTTCCTCCCAGTAAGTCCTCCACCAACGAGACCAGTTTCCTCCCAGTAAGTCCTCCTGACACAGACCAGTTTCCTCCCAGTAAGTCCTCCTGACACAGACCAGTTTCCTCCCAGTAAGTCCTCCACCAACGAGACCAGTTTCCTCCCAGTAAGTCCTCCACCAACGAGACCAGTTTCCTCCCAGTAAGTCCTCCTGACACAGACCAGTTTCCTCCCAGTAAGTCCTCCTGACACAGACCAGTTTCCTCCCAGTAAGTCCTCCACCAACGAGACCACTTTCCTCCCAGTAAGTCCTCCACCAACGAGACCACTTTCCTCCCAGTAAGTCCTCCACCAACAGAGACCAGTTTCCTCCCAGTAAGTCCTCCTGACACAGACCAGTTTCCTCCCAGTAAGTCCTCCTGACACAGACCAGTTTCCTCCCAGTAAGTCCTCCTGACACAGACCAGTTTCCTCCCAGTAAGTCCTCCTGACACAGACCAGTTTCCTCCCAGTATGTCCTCCTGACACAGACCAGTTTCCTCCCAGTATGTCCTCCTGACACAGACCAGTTTCCTCCCAGTAAGTCCTCCTGACACAGACCAGTTTCCTCCCAGTATGTCCTCCTGACACAGACCAGTTTCCTCCCAGTAAGTCCTCCTGACACAGACCAGTTTCCTCCCAGTAAGTCCTCCTGACACAGACCAGTTTCCTCCCAGTAAGTCCTCCTGACACAGACCAGTTTCCTCCCAGTAAGTCCTCCTGACACAGACCAGTTTCCTTCCAGTAAGTCCTCCACCAACAGAGACCAGTTTCCTCCCAGTAAGTCCTCCACCAACAGAGACCAGTTTCCTCCCAGTAAGTCCTCCACCAACGAGACCAGTTTCCTCCCAGTAAGTCCTCCACCAACGAGACCAGTTTCCTCCCAGTAAGTCCTCCACCAACGAGACCAGTTTCCTCCCAGTAAGTCCTCCACCAACGAGACCAGTTTCCTCCCAGTAAGTCCTCCACCAACAGAGACCAGTTTCCTCCCAGTAAGTCCTCCTGACACAGACCAGTTTCCTCCCAGTATGTCCTCCTGACACAGACCAGTTTCCTCCCAGTAAGTCCTCCTGACACAGACCAGTTTCCTCCCAGTAAGTCCTCCTGACACAGACCAGTTTCCTCCCAGTAAGTCCTCCACCAACAGAGACCAGTTTCCTCCCACTAAGTCCTCCACCAACAGAGACCAGTTTCCTCCCACTAAGTCCTCCACCAACAGAGACCAGTTTCCTCCCACTAAGTCCTCCACCAACAGAGACCAGTTTCCTCCCACTAAGTCCTCCACCAACAGAGACCAGTTTCCTCCCACTAAGTCCTCCACCAACAGAGACCAGTTTCCTCCCACTAAGTCCTCCACCAACAGAGACCAGTTTCCTCCCACTAAGTCCTCCTGACACAGACCAGTTTCCTCCCAGTATGTCCTCCTGACACAGACCAGTTTCCTCCCAGTAAGTCCTCCTGACACAGACCAGTTTCCTCCCAGTAAGTCCTCCTGACACAGACCAGTTTCCTCCCAGTAAGTCCTCCTGACACAGACCAGTTTCCTCCCAGTAAGTCCTCCTGACACAGACCAGTTTCCTCCCAGTAAGTCCTCCTGCAATAGAGTGATGATGATGATGAAGCAGACAAAAAAAAACACAAAGCGGTTTGTTTGTTTGTTTTTATTCCCGTTAAACGTCTTAACAAACGTGCGGCGGCGAGCCGAGCCTCGAAGGACACTTGGAGTCGGCGTTTCCAGGACGACAGGAAGTGCTCGTCTCACTCGGACCGTTTCAGTCAATAAATATGTTCCTGGTGGGTCGGCCCACGGCCAGACTCGAACGCTTGACGCTCGTCAGAAACACCAACCGTTACTGCGGTGAAGCCGCCGCACAGAAGAAACCAGCAGGAATGTTGATGCATGGCGGCCCTTGAGCTCAGGTGTGTGTGTGTGTGTGTTGGGGGCGGGGCAAGGTGAATGTGCTTTACAGTGGACGGGGCTTCAGCCTTTCCTCGCCTCAAGGGTCTTGTGGAGCTCGTCGGCGTCCTCGGCGGTCTTCACCCGGATCAGAAGGGGAACGGGGCAGCTGGGGTTCTTGTCGTCTACGGGGGGGTTGGGGACGCACACCACCATGACATTGTTCTTCCCGACCCGCGAGCACGGCATGGTGGCGGCCAGCAGGATGTTCAGCAGGATGTTTCCTGGCGAGACGACAGGAGGAAGAGTTCAGCCTCCAGAAATATAAATTCATGTAAAATAACCATAGACTGTATATAGAAAGGTGGGCGGAGCCTCCGTGACGTCACCCGTAGGTTTCTGAAGAGCTGAACTGAAGCTCGGTGGGCGGTTCCTACCATCACCATCTTGGCAGGGACATGCGTGTCGTCTCACCCGGAAAATACAAATATGGGCAAAGAGGTGGAGCTGAGAGGGGGGCTGTGAGCGTCATGGTGGATGATTGACATCGAGCGAACTCCGAGCTTTCTGTAGCTAAGAGCTAACCGAGCTAACCTGGAGATAACAGGAGCTAACCAGCTAACGGAGGTAAGCAGGCTAAAGCTAAGTCACATTGTTAACCGGCTAAAAACCGCGGTTGTTCTACGTTCTTCTGACTTGAAGTGGGAGATCGGGTACCTGTCAATCAAAAGGACACGCCTCTAAATATGCAGAACTTCGAGATTAAATTACTTTTAAACGGGCGAGTTAGAAAATTCACTTCCCCCACAGTTGTCATGAAGGTAAACCTGACCTGTTAAACCTAAAATAGATTTTTATACCAGGCTGTAAACGTGTCTATTCCTGCCGTCAACGAACTGCAGTTTTATGTACTTCCACATCGGCTTCACTTTTAACCGCTGCTCCGTCCATCTTTCATACACGGTCTCTGGAAAAAACATGTCATGTTGCATCCAGTTTTTTGGACAATATGGAAATAAAAACAGGTTCAAATGGAAAATAAACAATGATTTATGAAGGAAGAGTGGAGAGTTCTGGCGTCTGGGCAGCAGGTGGCGCCGTTGCATTGCGGCTGGATCCAACTGACAACAGAACCTTTTAGTTTGGTGGATTTCTGCAGATCAAAGTTTTTCCCAGCTGATGGTTAACTGGTTAACCCTTTAACTCGCTGTTGGAGTGCGGATGCTTTCCCTCCAGACACTAATTGATTTATTTCAATAAAACTGATCAGTGTGAAGCTATGTGTTATTGTGCTGCAGCGCCCCCCAGTGGTGGCTGAAGGCTTCAGTTACCCAGGTTGGTGTCGGCCCGGATGATCATCTGGGTCTTCCCCTCATCGGTGCGCTTCAGATGCAGCGTTCCCACTCCCTTCTCCTTAAACTCTGACTCCTTCTTGTAGAACATTTTACACCTGAAAGTAGGTAAACAGGTAAACAAGCCGTAAACAAAAGGTAAACAAGCAGGTTAAAAAGCTGGAAACAAACAGGTAAACAAGCCGGAAGGCAGCATTCTGCTCCGGCTGCATTTCAGACGTACTTTCTGGAGTAAAAGGCGTCGTCCTCCTTCACCTCCTTCACCTCCGGTTTGGGCGGCTCCTCCGTCTCCTCGTCTCCGTTCTCCTCTGCAGAAAGAAACATTTGTTTTAGCGCCGCCTGCAGACCAACAGCAGAGCTCATTTACGGAAACTGTGTCCTTCCTGGAAGTCTAAACTCCATGGATCGTCATGCGAGCTGCTGAAGTACAAATAAAGTTGGATTGATCAGGTGATCAATCCTTCCAGATAAATCTCATTTCCTTTTCAGGGAATGTAAACAGAAATTTCACCTAAAAAAGACTCAATCTAAATTTGTTCATTAAAAATAAACATCTCGTTTCTTAATATTGATCAGTTTCTTCTTCTGATAAAATAAAATGTTTGAATCAGGCTAACCAATAACTGATCAGTGACTGATCCAATAGAAACAACAGGGGCTTAATGCGGTCCAGTTTTTGGAGTGAACCGGGTCTGAAGACCGGAAGCGTTTCTGACCTGCAGACCGGGAGCTCTCGCTCTTCGTTCCTCCGAACGGCAGCGCGGCGGCCGATCCTGGAGCGCCAAACACGGAGGAGGTGCTGGACGAGGAAGACGAGAAGGAGAAGCTCGGGACGGACTTGGACCCTAAGGAGTCGAGGACAGAACCGTCCACCTTCTGACCGAAGTTAAAGGTGACGCCGGGCGGGATCTGAGCGGCGCCGGCACTCCTCTGGGACGAGTCTTCTGTGGCGTTTTTGCTGAAGGAGAACAAAGCAGCTGCTGAGCTGCTGGAGGAGGAAGATGGAGGAAGAGGAGGGCTGGCTGAAGCTGGCGCCGTCCCTTCCTGCTGCTTCTCTGAGCCTCCGTCAGCGGTGGCGGCGCCGTACTGCCGCTCGATGCTGGCCAGGTGGCGCTCGTAGTCCCTGAAGATGGGGTTGAGGTCGCACAGCGGGTTGTCGTTCACGTGCTTGGTGATCCAGTCCCGCACCGAGCAGTTGAGCGCCGTCAGCTGCCGGCTGTACTCCTTGTTGCTGCAGGGGGCGGGGCTTGGAGAGGGGGCGGAGCCGTTGGTCTGCGTGGCTGTGACGTCAGCGATGGGCTTTGTGGGGGAGGGGCCGTTAAACGTTGGACCTGAGAGGATGAGGGCAGAAATGAGGAGAAAGAATGTGCCCCCCAACACCCTGCGACGTCATGGCGGACCCCCCACCATGTTGTTCTGACAGAATACACAAAGTTAACAGTGAAAGTGACGTAGACTTACCGGCAGCAGGCGTGGTGGGAGAGGAGAAGCCTCCCAACGACTGCGCCGTGCTGTTCCCGTTGGTCAGGCCACCGCCGAAGCCTTTAAATCCTCCGCCGTTCCCGAACCCAGAGAAGGCGGTGGGAACGAAGGCGCTCGCTGCCGCCGGCGTCGCAGAAAAACCTTTAAAGCCTCTGAAAGCTCCTCCGCCATCGCTCTGCAACAGAAACCGCAGAATGACAAACGCGGCGGTCCGGCGGTTCGCTGGGAGATGCGGCGCTTCCTGCTTTTACCTCGGCTCCGGTGTTCCTGCGTTTGGCTTTCTTAATTGCCCGACTCTTCAACACGTCCTCGCTGGCGAGTGAAAACGTCCCAGCCTGCAGGAGGGGATCACAGGTCAGGACTTCATCACTAAGCAGCCTCCTGGACTCAGAGCAGAGACTCACCTCCTCTCCCTCCTCCTCCTGGTCCCAGTTCCTGTCCGTTAGCTCTTTATCTGCGATCCTCTTCGCCATCCCACCGGCTCTGAAACAATCAGCAGCTAAAAGATGAGCACAAAACAAAACAACTCCCTGATCATCGTTTCCACCACATCAGGAGATGGACGAGTTAAATGTGGAGGGAAATGTATCATGCTTATAGAGACGATTATCTAAACGTAATCATGGATAAAAATCCACATAAATGTCAAAGTTTAGAGTGTAATTAAATTTCATTTTTCTGTTCAGCTGTAAAAGTTTGAACTTTTTACCATTTAAAGCTTGAGGTCATAATGAAGGATTTGCCCCAGAGCATGCTGGGAAACTGTTATTGCATCTCCTCTCAGTTTGGCTTCATTTAATAAAACTTCATCTGATCTGTAAGAAGCTCTCAGCTATAGTTATAATCTCAGGATAAGAATCAGGATAATTTAATCCCAGAAGAGATGACTTGTCAGAATCCTTTTTTTTTTTTTAAATCGTAATATATATATATATATATATATATATATATATATATATATATATATATATATAGATATCATTTTACAGACAGAAGTAAAAACCTCTTCACCAAACTAATCTGAATCAGCTGTGAACAATTAAACTGTTTTAATCTAAATCCTGTCTCTATTAACATTAAAAACATTTCATGGCATCCTCTCGTGTCATCAGGCAGAAACACTTCGTGGTGTGAACTACTCAGTATTTTGGAGCATAAATGACATTCCTGATGATTTTTTATCAAAAATACCGACACGACACGTTTTTATTACATATCTGCTAAACAAACAAACTAGAGGAATTTCTAGGTTACCATGGATCAAATTCATGACTGATAAACTTACATTTGGTTTGATGTTTCTGGTCAAACCTTCAGGTAGAATGTTTGTTTGCTAGCAGTTTGCCTAGCCTAGCTTACCTTAGCTAGCTCTCCTCTATTGAGATTTTTATATATTTATAACGCTAATAATTATTAATTCTCCGTTCAACTGACAAAGCGCTGTTTGTTTTAAACTGGACAAGAAATTAATTTGTCTGTTCGGCTGCTTCCGAACCGTCTTCAAGCCGTTAGTTACCGGGTAAGTTAATGGCCGGTTCCGGCAAAAAGCTAACCGGGTCGCAGGCTAGTAGGTAGCGACTAGCTGCTAACCGGGTCGCAAGCTAGTAGGTAGCGACTAGCTGCTAACTGGGTCGTGGGCTAACAGCTAGCCGCTAGCTGCTGCTAACTACATCTCCACATTAAACTCTTTCATCTCCTGAAATTACGGAGCAACTAATGTGGCTAACTGCAGCTAGCTGCTAGCACTGAGCGGTTAGCTGATAACCGAGCCGCAGGCTAGCAGTTAGCGGCTAGCTGCTAACGTCATGCCTGGAAGCTAACTGCTATCTCGAGCTTGCCGGAATCGGTTCTTCTAAAGGTAAAGGTGACGCACCTGTAGATGAAGGTGAGTTTCGACTTCTTCTCCTCGGTGACTGTCAGACAGATCCAGGTCAAACAAACCGTCTGGAAACGCTGGCTAACCTCTTTCCCTGCTGGAAACGCTACTCAATATTTTTGAACGACCCTCCTCAAGCCGCCATTTTACGAAATGGATTATCTCCATGACTTCGCGCGCCCACCTTTCCGCTCATGCGCAGAAGGGACATGGGACTTGTCTTTTTTTTTTTCGCACAACTTTTTTCTTTGTTAAATGTCAATGCAAGAAATAAAAAGAAATTAAAAGTAAAAAAGAAACAACTAGAAACACCTGTTTTTGAAATAATAGCAACTGTGAATGCCCATTTATTGAACTATGCTGAATGATTGAAATAAAATTGCATAAGAAATTTAAAAAAAAAAAAGCAAAACTTACATATTTTGCTATTAGTAAAAACTAATATCAATGACAGGCATTGGATTTGAACCCACCATTTGTGTTGAAGAGCTGTCCTTTCATCACTTCACCACCACAGATCTTTGTTGCACCTTGGCAGAGGCAATGAAATATTGCCGTTGGGATAGGAATGCTTTGTTTTTGTCAGATTCTGTTCTTGAAATCAGTGAGCTATGCTGAATGAATGAAATGACCTATTATTAAACGATGCCGAATGGCGTGCAGTTCTACAGGCTGCTCAATGTTGGTTCACTTCAAGGAGCAAAGGAATTTATTTGCAAATGTCACATTTAAATATGAAGGATTTGTTCCAACAATGCTCCCTGCAACTTTTCAAAACTTTGATAAATCTTAAACACAACAAAGTTTTTCACATCTTCATTGGAGTCCAGTTGAACCTTGCACATGTTTTTGCAATTCTGCTAATTACACCCTGCTGAAAGTAAAAAAAAAAAATAAAGGCAAAAAATCTGAATGCTTTTTCCAAAACTAACAGAACTAGTGGTGAAGTGAGTAAGTCAGTATGCCTCAATACCAAAGTTCATGGGTTCAACTCTTATGTGGTGCAATTAGAAAAAATGTCAGTTGCTTTTCTTTTTTTCAATTTCTTCTACTTATGGTAAATGGACTTGTACTTCTTTTGCGCTTTTCTAGTCATACAGACCACTCAAAGCGCTTTACACTACTTGTCACATTCACCCATTCACACACACACTCATTCTACACACTCATACCCCGATAGGCACATCGGGGGGCAGTTTGGGGTTCAGTGTCTTGCCCTAGGACACTTCGGCATTTCAGGGGAAGCCTGGAATTGATTCCTCAACTTACCTGTTGAAGGACAACTGCTCTTCATTCACAATTGCTATTATTTCAATAATAGCTGGTTCTAGTTGCTTTTTCACATTTTGTAATGAGTTGATATATAACTTTAGTTCTCCTAGAAAGACATTACAGTAAGTTTTGTAACCATTCCATTTGCATTTGTGAACGTGGTATTTTCCAATTATTATTAGCAGTTGAATAATGTCGAGCATATCTTTGGATAATTCATTCAATGTTACGTACAGTACAGCATCAAAAACATTTAACTAAATATTGATACGCATCTTAAAACACATATATTGTTCCATCTCTGACCAGAATGGTTTGGTATGAACACAGTGAAAAAAAAGATGAATAATAGTTTCCTTGTCCGAGTGGCAGAAAACACAAGTTTCATCAATATCTTTTTTAAATTGTTTTTTAAGTATTTCTTTTACAGGATAAATCTGAAGCAAAATCTTATAGGATACCTCTTTCATCTTCTTATTGATACAGTACTTATGAATTATTTTGTTAGCTTTCCCCCAATTAATCTCACCCATGGTAGAATAGCAGGAGAATTTTGCAGCAGGTGGAAATGAACAGGTTATTCCTTGTCTGATCTGTTTCTTATTACACTGTTTGCTTGTAATTTCAAAACTCTTGATAAATATTGTTTCTGTGTCACATGTCCTTCTTGTAATGTGAGTATTTTTCAGAATCTGAATAGAACCTGCAGGGATGGCATCAAAAACTACTGCATGTTCTTTACCGATAATGGTAAAATTGCATTCTTTTTGGAATTCTGAATAAGTGAGGAGAAGACCATCTTCTCAAGGAATTTATTTGCAAATGTCCCAGTTAAATATGAAGGATTTGTTCCAACAATGCTTCCTGCAACATTTCAACACTTTGATAAATCTTAAACACACTAAAAAAAAGTTTGTCACATTGAACAAAGTCTGTCAAATCTTTCCTGGAGTTTAGCTGAACCTTGCACATGTTTTTGCAATCCTGCTAATGACACCCTGCTGGGAAAAAAAGACATTCCCATCCTAACTGGAAAACATATCAATGCTTTTTTCCAAGGTGCAGCATGGAGGACTGGTGGTGTAGTGAGTAAGTTGGTGTGCTTCATTACAGAAGCTCATTGGCTCAAATCTCATGTGTGGGCAATTAGAAAACATTTAAGTTTTGCTTCTTTTTTTTTTTTTATTTCTTATGCAATTTCATTTCAGTCATTCAGCATAGTTCAATAAATGGGCATTCATAGCTGCAAATATTTCAATAATAGCTGTTTCTAGCTATCATTATTAATGTGAATGCCCTTGGGATATTTGGCTGCAAACTGTTCAATTAAAGTGTGGGCAGTCTGCACAAATAGGATATATCCTGTCCAATGTCTGTCCTCAAAAGTTGTGCAATTAATACGAAGGATTAGTTCAAGATAAAAATAAATAAACTGCTGAAATGACAGTTAAATATTACAGTTTTGTTGTTTAAGTGCTTCAAATGAAACAACATTGCTCAGGTTGAACAATAAAGTCTTTAACTGATTACACAAGCAGTTCTAAATGGTTTTCTGCAATGATTAATGTAGTTTAATGACTGACTTTAGAATTTTAGTTGAATTTACAAATTATTTAAAATAATCTTTGGCGTCTTGACAGCAGTTCTGCTGATGATACACTGGTAGCAAAGGCAATCCCATACCAAGGGCAAAGAATATTAGCCCTCCTGCCAGGGTGAGAAGCAGAACTATAGTGGCATAGTGGTGAAATGAATTGCCCCTCCCTCAGATTGTTGTGAGTTCAGATCCAGGTGCTGGATTTTCATAAGTCATATCACATGGTTGAACTTCTTGTCCTGATGCTGATCTGTCTAATAGATCTTGTGTGCTACTTTACATATTTAAATATTCAGCTCTTTTGCTGATAAAACATAGCAGGAATTGTAAAAAACAAACAAAACCAAAAAAAACCCAAAACATTCCTATTCCAATGATAAAAAATGTTGATGATTCTGTCAAGGCCCACTGGAGAGCTGTGCTGGTGTAGTGGTTAAAGAAATGGGTTCTTGTTCAGATGGGGCACTGTCAAAGTCTCACATCTTAAACTGTGCAGCTCCTTCAAGACATGTGGGCTACAATTTCTTTTATTTTAAATCTTTGTAGTTTTTGAGCCCCTCCCTGAGCCGTCACCTTATCGTGGTGGAGGGGTTTGTGCGTCCCGAAGATCCTAGCAGCTATGTTGTGGGGGCTTTATGCCCCTGGTAGGGTCACCCATGGCAAACAGGTGTCTAGGGGAGGGACCAGACCAAGCATGGCTCATCGACCTCTACGATGACGACCAACCTGGGCATGAATGTTCCCTTGCCCGGACGCGGGTTACCGGGACCCCCCTCTGGAGCCAGGCCTGGAGGTGGGGTACGAGAGCTAGCGTCTGGTGGCCGGGCCTTCGCCCATGGGGCCCGGTCGGGCTCAGCCCGAAAGGGTTACATGGGCCCCACCTCCCGTGGGTTCACCATCTGCGGGAGGAGCCGTAGGGGTCGGGTGCAGTGTGAGCTGGGCGGCAGCAAGGGGCGGGGACCCTGGCGGTCCGATCCCCGGCTGCAGAAGCTGGCTCTAGGGATGTGGAACGTCACCTCTCTGGTGGGGAAGGAGCCTGAGCTTGTGCGCGAGGTTGAGCGGTTCCGGCTAGATATAGTTGGACTCACCTCGACGCATGGCTTGGGCTCTGGAACCAGTACCCTCGAAAGGGGCTGGACTTTCTTCCACTCTGGAGTTGCTCATGGTGGGAGGCGCCGAGCAGGTGTGGGCATTCTCATCAGCCCCCAGCTTGGTGCCTGCACGTTGGGGTTTACCCCGGTGGATGAAAGGGTAATTTCCCTCCGCCTCCAGGTGGGGGGACGGGTCCTGACTGTTGTCTGTGCTTATGCACCGAACAGCAGTTCAGAGTACCCACCCTTTCTGGAGTCCTTGGAGGGAGTGCTGGAGGGTGCTCCTTCTGGGGACTCCATTGTTCTGCTGGGGGACTTCAATGCTCACGTGGGCAATGACAGTGAGACCTGGAGGGGAGTGATTGGGAGGCATGGTCCCCCCCCTCTGAACCCAAATGGTGTTTTGTTATTGGACTTCTGTGCTCGTCATGGATTGTCCATAACGAACACCATGTTCCAACATAAGAGTGTCCATATGTACACCTGGCATCAGGATTCCCTGGGCCGCAGTTCCATGATCGATTTTGTAGTCGTATCGTTGAACCTGCGGCCACATGCCTTGGACACTCGGGTGAAGAGGGGGGCGGAGCTTCAACTGATCACCACCTGGTGGTGAGTTGGCTCAGATGGTGGGGGAGGAAGCCGGTCAGATCTGGCAGGCCCAAACGTGTTGTGAGGG
Source organism: Telmatherina bonti (assembly GCF_933228915.1). NCBI lineage: Eukaryota > Metazoa > Chordata > Actinopteri > Atheriniformes > Telmatherinidae > Telmatherina > Telmatherina bonti. Next base: position 27,600,295 of record NC_136632.1, on the reverse strand, counting down.
TCTGCTGGGAACGTTTGGCTGAGTCCCCCGTCAGAGCGAGCTTCAACTCCCACCTTCAGCAGAGCTTCAACCATGTCCCGAGTGAGGCGGGGGACATTGAGTCCGAATGGGCTGTGTTCCGTGCCTCTATTGCTGAGGCGGCCGGCCGGAGCTGTGGCTGTAAGGTCGTTGGTGCCTGTCGCGGCGGTAATCCCAGGACTCGTTGGTGGACACCAACAGTGAGGGATGCCGTCAAGCTGAAGAAGGAGTCCTATCGGGCCTTCTTGGCCTGTGGGACTCTGGAGGCAGCTGATGGGTACCGGCGGGCTAAGCGGCATGCGGCTTCGGCTGTTGCCGAGGCAAAAACTCGGGCATGGGAGGAGTTCGGCGAGGCCATGGAGAAAGACTTCCGGACGGCTTCGAGGAGATTCTGGTCCACCATCCGGCGGCTCAGGAGGGAGAAGCAGTGCTCCGTCAATACTGTGTACAGTGGAGATGGGGAGCTGCTGACCTCAACTCGGGACGTAGTGGGTCGGTGGAAGGAATACTTCGAAGACCTCCTCAATCCTACCAACACGTCTTCCAATGAGGAAGCAGAGCTGGCGGACTCAGGGGTGGACTCTCCTATCTCTGGGGCTGAAGTCGCTGAGGTGGTCAAAAAGCTCCTTGGCGGCAAGGCCCCGGGGGTGGATGAGATCCGCCCGGAGTTCCTTAAGGCTCTGGATGCTGTGGGGCTGTCCTGGCTGACACGCCTCTGCAGCATCGCGTGGACATCAGGGGCAGTACCGCTGGATTGGCAGACTGGGGTGGTGGTCCCCCTTTTTAAGAAGGGTGTGTTCCAATTACAGGGGAATCACACTCCTCAGCCTCCCTGGTAAGGTCTATTCAGGGGTCCTGGAGAGGAGGGTCCGCCGGATAGTTGAATCCCGGATTGAGGAGGAGCAGTGTGGTTTTCGTCCTGGTCGCGGAACAGTGGACCAGCTCTATACCCTCTTTGGGGTCCTGGAGGGGGCATGGGAGTTTGCCCAACCAGTCTACATGTGTTTTGTGGACCTGGAGAAGGCATTCAACCGTGTCCCCCGGGGGCTCCTGTGGGGGGTACTCCGGGAGTATGGGGTACTGGACCCCCTTGTGCGAGCTGTCCGGTCCCTGTACGACAGGTGTCAGAGCTTGGTCTGCATTGCCGGTAGTAAGTCGGATTCGTTTCCGGTGAGGGTTGGACTCCGCCAAGGCTGCCCTTTATCACCGATTCTGCTCATAACTTATATGGACAGAATTTCTAGGCGCAGCCGAGGTGTTGAGGGGATCCGACTTGGTGGCCTCTGGATTGGGTCCCTGCTTTTTGCGGATGACGTGGTCCTGTTGGCTTCATCTGGTCGTGATCTCCAGCTCTCGCTTGAGCGATTTGCGGCCGAGTGTGAAGCGGCTGGGATGAGAATCAGCGCCTCCAAATCTGAGACCATGGTCCTAAGCCGGAATAGGGTGGATTGCCCTCTCCGGGTCGGGAGTGAGGTCCTACCTCAAGTGGAGGAGTTTAAATATCTCGGGGTCTTGTTCACGAGTGAGGGAAGGATGGAGCGCGAGATCGACAGACGGATCGGTGTGGCGTCTGCAGTAATGCAGACTCTGCGCCGGTCTGTCGTGGTGAAGAAGGAGCTGAGCCAGAAGGCGAAGCTCTCGATTTACTAGTCGATCTACATTCCTACCCTCACCTATGGTCATGAGCTGTGGGTCGTGACCGAAAGAACCAGATCTCGTATACAGGCGGCTGAAATGGGTTTCCTCCGCAGGGTGGCCGGGCTCTCTCTTAGAGATAGGGTGAGGAGCTCAGTCATCCGGGAGGGGCTCAGAGTAGAGCCGCTGCTCCTCCGCATCGAGAGGAACCAGTTGAGGTGGCTCGGGCACCTGGTCAGGATGCCTCCTGGACGCCTCCCTGGTGAGGTGTTCCAGGCACGTCCCTCTGGGAGGAGACCCCGGGGAAGACCCAGGACACGCTGGAGGGATTATATCTCTCGGCTGGCCTGGGAACGCCTCAGGATCCCCCCCGCAGAGTTGGCAAATGTGGCTGGGGAGAGGGAAGTCTGGGCTTCCCTGCTTAGGCTGCTGCCCCCGCGACCCGACTCCGGATAAGCGGCAGAAGATGGATGGATGGATGGATGGATGGTAGTTTTTGAGATATTAAGCATTTTGTAAAAATAAATTCAGCCTTGTGATTGGATGAAAGTCCTTCAAACCCACTGTGGATTGGACGTTGCAAAAATTCAGCTCTGCAATTGGTCGGTTTTTGCATAATGAGCTGAAAACAGCTTCAACAGTGTTTCAGAGCTCTGGACCGGTTTGCAGAGTCCAGTTCATCAAGTTCATGTTTCCATTGTCTTTCCTGCAAACTGTTTTTTCGCACTACTCCTCCTACACCTTTTGTCTCACTTCAACCATTCAGAAATCAAACCGTTCAGCTCATTCAGGAAATATGACTTCTGGTCTTTCTAACATGTAAACTTTTCAAGTTATTCATATTTTTGCCAAATGTTAAAATCCTCTCCAGTGATTGGACAGAACGGAAGTCAGCTCAGCGATTGGTCCATTCTGTGCACCGGTACACAGGTACACATACAAGGCACGGGTTCAGATGCAGCATTTTACATACAGCTCTGCTGTTGTTTGTCGGCTGTTGCTTGTGTGATGGCGTGCAGTTCTGCAGGCTGCTCAATGTGAACTATTAGTTTCAGCTGTGCAATTCAAGGAGCAAAGGAATTTATTTGTAAATGTTCCAGTTAAATATGAAGGATTTGTTCCAACAATGCTCCCTGCAACATTTCAACACTTTGATAAATCTTAAACACACTGAAAAAAAAGTTTGTCACATTGAACAAAGTTTCTCACATCTTTACAGGACTTTAGTTGAACCTTGCACGTTTTTGCAATCCTGCTAATTCCACCCTGCTGGAAGTGAAAAAAGGCCTTTCCATCTCAACTGGAAAACATTTCAATGTTTTTTCCAAGGTGCTACACGGAGTCACTGTGGTGTGGTGAGTAAGTCAGTGTGCTTCAATGCACAAACTCATGAGTTCAATCCTGGACAGGGGTAATTTGAAAAAATTTTAGTTTTACTTTTTTGTCAATTTCTTATACTTATGCAATTTCCTTTCAATCATTCAGCATAGTTCAATACAGGGGCATTCACAGTTGCTATTATTACAACAATAGCTGTTTCTAGTTCTCGAGTTGACTTACTAACAGAATGCCCTTGTCATCCCATGAATGATAGAAAAGCCATTTGTTTTTGTGAAGAACGTCTTTATTATTCCAAATATAATATTTGTGTGGAGTAAAGTTATGGCTGTAAATACGTAACCATGATAACACAGCCTGTTTGTGAAAATCAGCTAATTTTACAGGGAATTTTTCCACAGAGAAATGAGATTGCCCAGATTCTTCTTCATCTGTTATCTGATCATGGTCAAATTTGAGTCTCTTGGCAAAAATGGGAGCAAAAAGCTTTGCGTCATTATTGAGAAGAGTAATGGATGTCCAGTTTTCAATGAGGAATTTGTTTTTGTTTGGTTTGGGAATTAAAGTGATCGGTCCCGTTTTAAGGTGGGAGGGAGTTCACCTGTTCCAATGGCCTCTTTAAATACATTTTATAAAAATGGACTAAGTTTGAACATGAAATTCCCTAGTTAAGCCATTATTTCCGGGGGTCTCGTTCTCTTTAAGGTGTCTCACGCATTCCTCAAGTTCAGTTAATGATATTTCGTCATCGCAAATGTTTCTAAACTCTCCATTGACTTTTTTTGCTGTTTAGGGAGATTTTGTTGAAAAAAGGTTCTACATTAGAAATTGTTGGAACAGACGAATCTAATTTTTGGTGAAAGTTAGCAACATGTTTCGAGATTACATTTTGATCATTCGTAATATCTCCATTTATAATTAAACTATATATTGCAGCGTACTCTGCATTTCTTTTCTAGTCTAAAAAAGAATTTAGTATTTTTTCTCCTTGCTCAATCCATGGTATGAATGCTCCTTTGGTTTTTTGCTATATATATATTGTCCAGTTGGTTTTGCAGTAAGTTTAAATGTTCCATCTCTTGAGTGTTAAGATTTCCATTATTTTAGTTTGCAGATCTAAAATATTTTTCATGATGTTGAATTCATTTTCCCTTTTTTGCTTTGCTAACAATTGTCTTTTCTTAACAGCTACTCTTCGAATTTCATACTTCATTATTTCCCAATGTCGCCCATATTCACCAGAGTCACGTGCCTCTCTCCAAAGTCTATCTATAATCCTATTGATTTCTAATTTCAGATCCAAATTAATAAGTAATGTAATGTTAAGTTTCCAATATCCTGAAACAATTTTCTGATTGCTGCAGTCATTCAGTCTGATTTCAATAAATACATCTTTATGATCCGTTGGACTGGCTGGTTCAATAGAAACATTTTTTATTTGATCCACAAGGTCACTGGAGGTTAACCAGAAATCTATGTGGGATTGTTAGGAAAGATTTTTGTTGCATCAGGTATTCATACGCTGATCTCTGTTTCGTATTGTAACATGGGACTTGGAGTCCTAAACAAATGTGGGTCAGTCAATCAGGGTTCTGCTGGCGGTCTAGACTCAGATCTGGGTACTGTAGGGGTCTGGTGTCAGGTCAGGGATGAGATCTGGATTCTGGGGTCGGTCTGGGGTCAGATCTGGGTTCTTTTGGGGTCTGGGGTCAGATGGGGCTTCTGTGGTGGTCTGGTTAGAGATCTGGATTCTGGGGTGGTCTGGGGTCAGATCATGCTTCTGAGGCGGTCTAGGGCTGTATTGAGGTTTATGAGGCGGTCTGGGGTTAGATCTGGGTTCTGTGGTGGTTGGGGGTCGGATTGGGGTTCTGATGGCGGTCTGGTTAGAGATCTGGATTCTCGGATCTGGGTTCTGGTGGCGGTCTGGGGCCAGATCTGGGTTCTGTTGTGGTCTGGGGCCAGATCTGGGTTCTGTTGTGGTCTGGGGCCAGATCTGGGTTCTGGTGGCGGTCTGGGGCCAGATCTGGGTTCTGGTGGCGGTGCAGGTTCAGATCGGGGTTCTGCACAACCACACGGCGTGTTTTCAGCAGCCTACATGCAGGAAAACTGTAAAACCAGGAGCTGCTGAGACTTATTGCCGCAGCAACGGAGATAAATATTTAATCAACCAACTTCTGATGACCTTTTATTGGATCCAGGTTCTGCTGCGTCCGCAGAGGAAGCTCCGTAACCTGCACATGTTCCACTGAGGAGAAATGTGGGATTCTTCAGATTTCCCGGCTCCCCAGCAGGATGCAGGCTGACTCCAGGGACTGGGGGTAAAATGGTTCAGAGTTGGGCAGCAGATGGCTCATCTCCAAACTTTCAGGACGCCATCCGGCCTTGCCAAATAGGAACAGGTGCTGCAGAGCGAAGGAAGTGAGTTGTGGGCCCCAGCGGCAGCGGGAGACCCCAGACCAGCTGGCGAGCTGAAATGGAAAGACTTGCCAGTGGAAAAAAGGAGGATAATGTAGACAGAATGGTTCGGCCCGTTTCATACCATAATATGCATCTTCTCCATGTCAGAGCAGAACCAGACTCTGCAGAACCAGCACAACTCCAGCTTAGTTTAAACCCGTTAGACATCTCTGCCTTCATGCTGACTTTTTACTTCCCAATGACAGCCACAGTCTGATTGCATCTCAGCACTAGTTAGCGCTAGTTAGCACTAGTTAGCAAGAGCTGTGTTCCAACAGCCTAAAGACACGTTTAACTAGACATTTATATGTGGCTGGTTGTCCAAATATTAATCGCATCCGAGGAAGGTAGGCAGGAGAACTTAGTAGCTTTTCAGTGGCGCCCCCTACAGACCGCTAATTCAGCATCATCTTCATCCTTCCTGATGACGTTGTTTTGTGTTTCTTGCTAGCATGGCGCGGTGCGTAAAAAGGTCCATTTCTGCTCCCTAACAAACGGAAACAGCCACATGTCTCCGTCCTCATACTTCCTTGAATCTTTTACGTTGCCATGGTTGTAAAGTAGGTACATCCACTAGGGAGCAGCACTGAGGTCAGAGTTCACTTGCAGCTTTAGACACGGGTTAGTTGCGTTAACACACCACTGTAAAGTTGTTTACAAATGACCAAAAACACCACCAGAAGAAAACAAAATATTTTGGTTTAGTGTTTTTTACTGTTCTCAACTTCTATCTTCTTCTTCAGGTGATTTTTGTTTGGAAGTTTCTGTATAGTCATCCATCCATCCATCCATCCATCCATCCATCCAGGTTCTGAGTTCTACATGTCTGTCCTCAGGTTTCTGCTTGTGATAAAAGATCTTTGACAAAATCATTAAGATCTGACTGTGACTGTATTTAATGCAACATTTCCTCCATCTCCTCTCTAATCGCCTGTTCAGCTCACAGATATGCATGTTAGTGAATAGAGCTGTAATAAGGTGGAATTAATGAGCAGCTCATGTAGACAGTAATTATTACTGCGACAAATTAAAATCAAGCCAAACTGATATGTCTTAAATGATGTCTCTATTAAAACAGAAAAAAAAAAAAAAAATCAGCAATCTAAATTTAATCTTATTTAAAAGAAAGAGAAACGAGGCTGAACCAGGTCTATAGTTTCCTCCATATAAATCATTTAATGCTTCAATGTTTAATAATTATATGAAAACAAAATAAAAAAGGATAAAATCCCAGAAAAAAAAGAAAAAGTCTGGAATAAAATAAAACATAAAATTAAAATAAATAAACCAAAAAATCGAGAAAACAGATCAAATAAACACAAAGATGTCAATAGACGTCAAATGAAATTTGAATGATCCGGTAAGGTGGTTGTCATGGCAACAGGTGCTGAACACGGTGGACACCAATGAAGAAGAAATCAAAAGGCCGGATGTCTTTTTTTCTTCTTTTTTATTTCATTTTATTGGGAGTAGTTATATATTACATACATCTTTAAACTGAACAAGGCAAATCACAACAGATGCACAAAGTTTTTCCTTTCTAAATAGAAAAGAGAATCGCATTTCCTTCTAAGTAAAAGTTGGTTCGCTCAAGTTGTCCCACCTCATAACGCATTTCAGCTGATTTGGTTGGCGCTGCGCTGTCGCTTTTCCCACGTGATTGGCCGTCTCACCTGTCAGTCATTCGGTTCAAAAAGCTAACCCTAGCTAGCGGCGATTCCTCTCCAGAACGTCAGGTGTAAAGTAAGGAAAGAAGGCAGTCAGGTGTTTCAGAGTTAGTCACCGTTAAGGTTTATCCTCCACCTGCTAGTTTGATTAAAACTGTCACTAAGTAAAAATAACTTGTTTCCTGAAACCTTGTGTTATTTTATCAGGCGACAGAATCACAGCTGCAGTTAAGAGGAGATGATGATGAAGGTGAGTTTTAGTTCTCAAACTTGCAAATTCTTCTAAATAATTCATCAAAAGTGACATAAAATCATAATATGATGTGCTGAAACATTTACCTGAACTTTATCTAATATTATATAGACATGAAGAAAAGTTGGGAGTTGGGAGCACCTGCAGCTTTTAAATGCATCACTTTTCCAACACACCTGAAACAGATGTCTGAACCCCCCATCTGAATGTCATTCAGCTCTGCAGAGGCCTAAGATGTTCAGGATTCAGGTGTGTCAAAGCAGAATTCAGCACCAATGGTAGGAAGCTGCACGTTCAATAAGAAAAATGCTAAAGCTCACGTCGGGCTTATAAACACACAAATGTGCTAAATATTAGATTTTTCCACAGCAGGGAAAAGGAGGGACTGATGGAAATTTAAACAAGAAATTGTCCAGTGATAAATACTTTCAAAATTTAACACAATTTTACACTTTGTAAAATATTATTTTTTAGTTCTTATCTTAAAACTCAAAACATTTTTTTTATAGTTTGTTAAAACTTAAAGTGTTAAGTGTTGGATGTTTTGATGGAAATCTTTTTAAAGGTAATGAAAGAGCAAAATATAACCCCCATCTTTGATCGCAAACAATTAATAAAAAGAGAAATGAGAGAAGAGCTTTGAAAAGCTGTGGAAAACCCTGAAACATTATCTGGCTACATAGCTACCAGGCTACATACCAACCAGGCTAATTAGCTGCTAGGCTACTTAGCTACTAGGCTACTTGTCTGCCAGGCTACATGTCTACCAGACTACATGTCTACCAGGCTACATACCTGCCAGGCTAGATGTCTGCCAGGCTACATGTCTGCCAGTCTACATGTCTGCCAGGCTAGATGTCTGCCAGGCTAGATGTCTGCCAGGCTAGATGTCTGCCAGGCTAGATGTCTGCCAGTCTACATGTCTGCCAGTCTACATGTCTGCCAGTCTACATGTCTGCCAGTCTACATGTCTGCCAGGCTAGATGTCTGCCAGGCTAGATGTCTGCCAGGCTAGATGTCTGCCAGGCTAGATGTCTGCCAGGCTAGATGTCTGCCAGGCTAGATGTCTGCCAGGCTAGATGTCTGCCAGGCTAGATGTCTGCCAGTCTACATGTCTGCCAGTCTACATGTCTGCCAGTCTACATGTCTGCCAGTCTACATGTCTGCCAGGCTAGATGTCTGCCAGGCTAGATGTCTGCCAGGCTAGATGTCTGCCAGGCTAATTCGTTAGTGCATAGTGCATAGTGCATAGTGCATAGTGCATAGTGCGCACTACGCACGTTTTTCTGTAGTGTGCACTACGGTGGGTTAGTACTGTCCCAAATGGAACATGGACGTAGTGCACTAACCGGTAGTGACGAACTCACATTTGACCACAATTATTCTGCCGTCAAAAGTAAAAACAAAGCGCTAAATTACGAGAATGAATTTGCTTCTCTCATGAAACTACATCGCATTAAAGGTGACGAAGGATCCTCCTCCGATTGGCTGAACATGAGTTGGTACGTATATTTATTTACTTATAACGTGTATGACCCGCCTGTATACGTACCCAGAGTGCGGACCTGTTGCCAGCCTCGCTTCATTGTTGGCTCATCGTTTCAGGGACGGTTCGTCCCACTAAATTCTTTTTAGGAAGTTGTAATAAATAAATGAACAAATCCAGCAAACTTAACTTTATGTATCATATCATCATATATTATGGCCTACACTAGAGGGATCTATCTCAGTTGTTAACAATACAAATCAACATCAGACTGTCATGTGTCTCTGCATGTCTCCCACAGGCTTATTAATATAATAAAGTGCAAATCAAAACACTCATAAAACAGCTTTTAAATATGCAAAGATATTGTCAGTATAAAAATGTCCTTTACATGAAACACATGTGTTTTAACTGGTGTTTACTCTGATGCTGTGCACATCTGGCAACAGGAAAGGGATTATAAATGATAATGTAGGGAATGTAATGCTGTAAAGAAGATGCTCAGACACAGAGATGCAGCAAAGTTGTTCTAGAAACATTTTATTGAATCCTTTATTGAATCTCCTCCTGCTTGTAGCAGTCCATCTTCCTCATGACGCTCCTCAGGCAGCCTGTCTGAATCCACCTGCAAGCTCGCTTCACCTGCTGCCTGTCAGAAGCCAGGTGTGTGTGGAGAGGTCTTTCAGGACCCTAGAGACCAGGCGGAGGTCCGTCTTTCAGGACCCTAGAGACCAGGCGGAGGTCCGTCTTTCAGGACCCTAGAGACCAGGTGGAGGTCTGTCTTTCAGGATCCCAGAGACCAGGTGGAGGTCCGTCTTTCAGGATCCTAGAGACCAGGTGGAGGTCCGTCTTTCAGGATCCTAGAGACCAGGTGGAGGTCCGTCTTTCAGGATCCTAGAGACCAGGTGGAGGTCCGTCTTTCAGGATCCTAGAGACCAGGTGGAGGTCCGTCTTTCAGGATCCTAGAGACCAGGTGGAGGTCCGTCTTTCAGGACCCTAGAGACCAGGTGGAGGTCCGTCTTTCAGGATCCCAGAGACCAGGTGGAGGTCTGTCTTTCAGGACCCTAGAGACCAGGTGGAGGTCTGTCTTTCAGGACCCTAGAGACCAGGTGGAGGTCCGTCTTTCAGGATCCCAGAGACCAGGTGGAGGTCCGTCTTTCAGGATCCCAGAGACCAGGTGGAGGTCCGTCTTTCAGGACCCTAGAGACCAGGTGGAGGTCCGTCTTTCAGGATCCCAGAGACCAGGTGGAGGTCCGTCTTTCAGGACCCTAGAGACCAGGTGGAGGTCCGTCTTTCAGGATCCTAGAGACCAGGCGGAGGTCCGTCTTTCAGGATCCTAGAGACCAGGTGGAGGTCCGTCTTTCAGGACCCTAGAGACCCAGGTGGAGGTCCGTCTTTCAGGATCCTAGAGACCAGGTGGAGGTCCGTCTTTCAGGATCCCAGAGACCAGGTGGAGGTCTGTCTTTCAGGACCCTAGAGACCAGGTGGAGGTCCGTCTTTCAGGATCCCAGAGACCAGGTGGAGGTCCGTCTTTCAGGATCCCAGAGACCAGGTGGAGGTCTGTCTTTCAGGACCCTAGAGACCAGGTGGAGGTCTGTCTTTCAGGACCCTAGAGACCAGGTGGAGGTCTGTCTTTCAGGACCCTAGAGACCAGGTGGAGATCCGTCTTTCAGGACCCTAGAGACCAGGTGGAGATCCGTCTTTCAGGACCCTAGAGACCAGGTGGAGGTCCGTCTTTCAGGACCCTAGAGACCAGGTGGAGGTCCGTCTTTCAGGACCCTAGAGACCAGGTGGAGGTCCGTCTTTCAGGATCCTAGAGACCAGGTGGAGGTCCGTCTTTCAGGATCCTAGAGACCAGGTGGAGGTCCGTCTTTCAGGATCCCAGAGACCAGGTGGAGGTCCGTCTTTCAGGACCCTAGAGACCAGGTGGAGGTCCGTCTTTCAGGATCCCAGAGACCAGGTGGAGGTCCGTCTTTCAGGATCCCAGAGACCAGGTGGAGGTCCGTCTTTCAGGATCCCAGAGACCAGGTGGAGGTCCGTCTTTCAGGATCCCAGAGACCAGGTGGAGGTCCGTCTTTCAGGATCCTAGAGACCAGGTGGAGGTCCGTCTTTCAGGATCCCAGAGACCAGGTGGAGGTCCGTCTTTCAGGATCCCAGAGACCAGGTGGAGGTCCGTCTTTCAGGATCCCAGAGACCAGGTGGAGGTCCGTCTTTCAGGATCCTAGAGACCAGGTGGAGGTCCGTCTTTCAGGATCCTAGAGACCAGGTGGAGGTCCGTCTTTCAGGATCCTAGAGACCAGGTGGAGGTCCGTCTTTCAGGATCCCAGAGACCAGGTGGAGGTCCGTCTTTCAGGACCCTAGAGACCAGGTGGAGGTCCGTCTTTCAGGATCCTAGAGACCTGGTGGAGGTCTGTCTTTCAGGATCCCAGAGACCAGGTGGAGGTCCGTCTTTCAGGATCCCAGAGACCAGGTGGAGGTCCGTCTTTCAGGACCCTAGAGACCAGGTGGAGGTCCGTCTTTCAGGATCCCAGAGACCAGGTGGAGGTCCGTCTTTCAGGATCCCAGAGACCAGGTGGAGGTCCGTCTTTCAGGATCCCAGAGACCAGGTGGAGGTCCGTCTTTCAGGATCCTAGAGACCAGGTGGAGGTCCGTCTTTCAGGACCCTAGAGACCAGGTGGAGGTCCGTCTTTCAGGATCCCAGAGACCAGGTGGAGGTCCGTCTTTCAGGATCCTAGAGACCAGGTGGAGGTCCGTCTTTCAGGATCCCAGAGACCAGGTGGAGGTCCGTCTTTCAGGACCCTAGAGACCAGGTGGAGGTCCGTCTTTCAGGATCCTAGAGACCAGGTGGAGGTCCGTCTTTCAGGACCCTAGAGACCAGGTGGAGGTCCGTCTTTCAGGACCCTAGAGACCAGGTGGAGGTCCGTCTTTCAGGATCCTAGAGACCAGGTGGAGGTCCGTCTTTCAGGATCCTAGAGACCAGGTGGAGGTCCGTCTTTCAGGATCCCAGAGACCAGGTGGAGGTCCGTCTTTCAGGACCCTAGAGACCAGGTGGAGGTCCGTCTTTCAGGATCCCAGAGACCAGGTGGAGGTCCGTCTTTCAGGATCCCAGAGACCAGGTGGAGGTCCGTCTTTCAGGATCCCAGAGACCAGGTGGAGGTCCGTCTTTCAGGACCCTAGAGACCAGGTGGAGGTCCGTCTTTCAGGATCCCAGAGACCAGGTGGAGGTCCGTCTTTCAGGATCCCAGAGACCAGGTGGAGGTCCGTCTTTCAGGATCCCAGAGACCAGGTGGAGGTCCGTCTTTCAGGATCCCAGAGACCAGGTGGAGGTCCGTCTTTCAGGACCCTAGAGACCAGGTGGAGGTCCGTCTTTCAGGACCCTAGAGACCAGGTGGAGGTCCGTCTTTCAGGATCCCAGAGACCAGGTGGAGGTCCGTCTTTCAGGATCCCAGAGACCAGGTGGAGGTCCGTCTTTCAGGATCCCAGAGACCAGGTGGAGGTCCGTCTTTCAGGATCCCAGAGACCAGGTGGAGGTCCGTCTTTCAGGATCCCAGAGACCAGGTGGAGGTCCGTCTTTCAGGATCCCAGAGACCAGGTGGAGGTCCGTCTTTCAGGACCCTAGAGACCAGGTGGAGGTCCGTCTTTCAGGACCCTAGAGACCAGGTGGAGGTCCGTCTTTCAGGATCCTAGAGACCAGGTGGAGGTCCGTCTTTCAGGATCCCAGAGACCCAGGTGGAGGTCCGTCTTTCAGGATCCCAGAGACCAGGTGGAGGTCCGTCTTTCAGGACCCTAGAGACCAGGTGGAGGTCCGTCTTTCAGGACCCTAGAGACCAGGTGGAGGTCCGTCTTTCAGGATCCTAGAGACCAGGTGGAGGTCCGTCTTTCAGGATCCCAGAGACCAGGTGGAGGTCCGTCTTTCAGGACCCTAGAGACCAGGTGGAGGTCCGTCTTTCAGGATCCTAGAGACCAGGTGGAGGTCCGTCTTTCAGGACCCTAGAGACCAGGTGGAGGTCCGTCTTTCAGGACCCTAGAGACCAGGTGGAGGTCCGTCTTTCAGGATCCTAGAGACCAGGTGGAGGTCCGTCTTTCAGGATCCTAGAGACCAGGTGGAGGTCCGTCTTTCAGGATCCTAGAGACCAGGTGGAGGTCCGTCTTTCAGGATCCCAGAGACCAGGTGGAGGTCCGTCTTTCAGGACCCTAGAGACCAGGTGGAGGTCCGTCTTTCAGGACCCTAGAGACCAGGTGGAGGTCCGTCTTTCAGGATCCCAGAGACCAGGTGGAGGTCCGTCTTTCAGGATCCCAGAGACCAGGTGGAGGTCCGTCTTTCAGGATCCCAGAGACCAGGTGGAGGTCCGTCTTTCAGGACCCTAGAGACCAGGTGGAGGTCCGTCTTTCAGGATCCCAGAGACCAGGTGGAGGTCCGTCTTTCAGGACCCTAGAGACCAGGTGGAGGTCCGTCTTTCAGGATCCCAGAGACCAGGTGGAGGTCCGTCTTTCAGGATCCCAGAGACCAGGTGGAGGTCCGTCTTTCAGGATCCCAGAGACCAGGTGGAGGTCCGTCTTTCAGGATCCCAGAGACCAGGTGGAGGTCCGTCTTTCAGGATCCCAGAGACCAGGTGGAGGTCCGTCTTTCAGGACCCTAGAGACCAGGTGGAGGTCCGTCTTTCAGGATCCCAGAGACCAGGTGGAGGTCCGTCTTTCAGGATCCCAGAGACCAGGTGGAGGTCCGTCTTTCAGGATCCCAGAGACCAGGTGGAGGTCCGTCTTTCAGGACCCTAGAGACCAGGTGGAGGTCCGTCTTTCAGGATCCCAGAGACCAGGTGGAGGTCCGTCTTTCAGGATCCCAGAGACCAGGTGGAGGTCCGTCTTTCAGGACCCTAGAGACCAGGTGGAGGTCCGTCTTTCAGGACCCTAGAGACCAGGTGGAGGTCCGTCTTTCAGGACCCTAGAGACCAGGTGGAGGTCCGTCTTTCAGGACCCTAGAGACCAGGTGGAGGTCCGTCTTTCAGGACCCTAGAGACCAGGTGGAGGTCCGTCTTTCAGGACCCTAGAGACCAGGTGGAGGTCCGTCTTTCAGGATCCTAGAGACCCAGGTGGAGGTCCGTCTTTCAGGATCCCAGAGACCAGGTGGAGGTCCGTCTTTCAGGACCCTAGAGACCAGGTGGAGGTCCGTCTTTCAGGACCCTAGAGACCAGGTGGAGGTCCGTCTTTCAGGATCCTAGAGACCAGGTGGAGGTCCGTCTTTCAGGATCCTAGAGACCAGGTGGAGGTCCGTCTTTCAGGATCCTAGAGACCAGGTGGAGGTCCGTCTTTCAGGATCCCAGAGACCAGGTGGAGGTCCGTCTTTCAGGATCCTAGAGACCAGGTGGAGGTCCGTCTTTCAGGATCCTAGAGACCCAGGTGGAGGTCCGTCTTTCAGGATCCCAGAGACCAGGTGGAGGTCCGTCTTTCAGGACCCTAGAGACCAGGTGGAGGTCCGTCTTTCAGGACCCTAGAGACCAGGTGGAGGTCCGTCTTCCTAAAGGCTCTGGAAGGAGGTGAAGTACGTCCACCGTCCTCCACAACATCTGCATGAGCAGCGGTGACCTTCTGGAGCCAGATGATGATGAAGATGTCAGTAGGGCAGCTGGGGAACAACCAGCAGGAGAACCAGCAGCGTCTCCAGGAACCGTCTGTGAGGCTGATGAGAGGCAGAGGATGGTAATGATGTGTTACTTCCCAGATCATGATTGCATTTATATCTAAACAATAAATAATTTGGCGAATGGGAAACAAATTGTGTGTCTCTATATGATGATCTACAATGAACTTCTCTTTACATTTTTCTAATATAATTATATATTTTGTAATGATTAATTTATTACCATAAACAAAACACACGAAACATTCAGTAAATATTACATGACACCAACTACAACGTAAACTAAACACACACACACACACACACACACACACACACACACACACACACACACACACACACACACACACACACACACACGATGGATTTCCAATCAGAGACAGACGAGGTGGAGCCATGCAGAAGAAAGTTACACACTTTGCACTCTAATAATCAAACCAACTAAATTCACTACTATGTTTATTTTATATCTATATTTTCTCGTTCAGTCTCAGCAGTTCAGATCTGACCATACGATGCAGATTTATGGCATCAGTGGTAACCATAGTAACGGACCGCTCTCTAAAAACTGGCGCTATATCGGTATTAATAGTTTACGTTATAAACACCACAATGCTTCATCTGGACGTTCAACAAGGATGAATGAACATACAGAACCTATAACAGTCATCATTTATAACACATATAACCTGTATACGTCCACTACAGCGGATAAAAACTGCTAACAGTGTGCTAACCTACGGTGCTAACTACCGAGTCTGACAAAGGGTCAGATACATAACTGTTGTCAGGGATAGATTAGCAGGCTGCAGTATACATCACAATCATAACGGAATAATTTAATACTTACATTTATACAAATGAATCGCCGCCTGGACCGGCGTTAAACTCCATTATTTACCTGGTAAACTGATGGAAAGTCCATCCTCTTCCGCTACGTCAGCAAAATGGCGTCGATTTAGTGCGTGAAGTGTCCATCGTTCCACACTGCATTTATGGGCGGGGTTAGGGCAGCAACCGGGTACTTTCAGTGCACTGAGTTTTTGGCACAAAAGTCAGTGTAAACGCACTGAAACATAGTGCGCCAAGTAGTGTTAGTGCGCTGATTGAGACACAGCCCTGGATACCTGGCTAGCCAGCTACCAAGCTACATGGTTAGCATAAGCTGTCTTTTGGATGAGATTTTATGAGAAATTATGCTCCGCACATCGTTCACTCAAACACTGCAAATTACAATTCTGCCGTTAGAAATTCTAAAATTATTGTCTATATTTAGGAAATAACTGATGGAACTGTAGCTAGTAATATCCCATCTTCAGCTGATACGTTATACATTCCACACGCGTTTTTGCAGCAGTCTTGGTTGCGCTGGAGGCCCCAACATATTTCACTGATTTAAAATGTCATTTAATCTGTCCAGATCAGCCACCTGCCTCTTCATGCCCACCCTCAGCCTGCTCTGTTGTATGGTTTTATTCATCCCGTCCACATGAGCGCCGTCTGCTGTTCAGGATGGCAGACCAGCAGGAAGGTAGTTCGGCCAGGTGTGGGAGGGGTTTGACTGGAGAAGGTGCCTGGAAAGAGACAGGTCTGGGATCTCTGCTGAGTCTGCTGTATGGAACACCCAGTCCAAGATTAGCTGCAAAAGTAGATGTAAAATGTATTTTACCCTTAAAGCTTCATTTCTATCCCGTCCAGCAGGTTTACAATCCAGCCACAACTTGGTGATTTACTCTATAAATCACCATGGTAACACCATCATTTTTCACATTCTCATCACTATTATGACATTAATGTCCAATAAGGAGTTCAGTTTTCTGGTTCTGGTTGGAGTCAATGCTGCTAAATATTCATTTGAGATGATTTTACATCATAATCTGACACCTGAAGCCGTCCTGGAGACCAAGTGGAGTTTTCGGGGTTATGCCCAACAGATTTAGTCTGGTTTACGGTGAGATTTCATGTCTGCATCCAGTAAGCACGGAGCCTCAGCTTCTGGGGTGTGAAGCAAAACGCTTTACTTAGAGCAGTAACAGCATCACAGGTGTTGTCAAGAGAAGACGACACAAACGCAACCTGGAAAAGCAGGAATTCCTCCTGATCACAACATGATTAAATGATCCTGCTTTATGCTTTCCAGCAGCGGTTCTAGATCAGAGTTCAGTGAAGTTATTTAACGTTCTGTCTGTTGATATGGATTCATGATGACCACCGGGTCTTTAACTGGCAGATGTGATCTGTTAAAGAAGCTGTAAAACATGAAGCATCAGGAGCCGTCTTCATCCTCGTTCTGCTTCTGACTCACAAAAAACACCATGAATCATCATTAATCGGCACGTTATCCCTGCATGACAACTTCCAGCCCAACAACAGCCTTCGGCTCCATTCCAAGCACCCGAATGGGACTCGGCCGACGTTGGAGTCGTTCGCTCGCTGAGCTGCGTCTTTGTGCTCGCGTCTGCTCAGCTGGGCGCCTCAACGTCTTTACAGAAAACTTGTTTGCTACTTTCTGGTGAAGTGAAAGAATGAAAGCTGTGAGTGAGAGAACTGGGTCACTGCCTCCCAGCACTGTGTTACTGGAGAGTTTCCAGCCTCCCATCCTCTTCCATCAGGAAACTCTGACAGGTGCTTCAACACCACAATGCTGCAGTTCACATGCTGAAAGAGCTAACAGGAACAAAGAGGCTGGAGAGTCTGAATTCCCAGAGTAAGAATAAGGCTTTAATGATTTGAGCACGCTCAGTGAAGTGCAGGGGCGGAGCTCTGGTGAAGAATGAAATATTGAAACTGATTCCTAAAGACTGAACTTCGTTTATCCAACATAAATGTTGAAAAAAAGGAAAGTTCCCAACACAAGAACCTCAGTTTTCACAGAGTTTCAGGAAATTCACTCATTCAGATGTTTATTTGCTCCAAATACTGATTTAATCAGCCGCCTGGTGACGCAGACGCATGGAGTTGTGTGTCGTCGGCATAACTGTGACCGGTCATCCTAAAGGAGGGTAATACTCCCCCCCCCCCCCCCGACCCTTGAGGGACTCCGTAAGCCTCTTACTCAGATTTAGAGCTAACTGGATAACCCTGAACCTGAACCAGTTAAAGAGCGCTCCAGAAAGTCCCGCCCAGTTCTCCATCAAACACAGCACTGAGATCCAGCAGAACAAGGACTGGTCCTGGACCAGAATCCGTTGTCTCGCTGTCTAAACGATAACATTTTAATGTGACAGACGGCATCGTACAGACTTAGGTGCTGAAAGTCCCTTCACACCCGAACGCAGTCGGTGAAGAAACGCTCGAACACGCAAGTAAAACATGCTGTCGTGTGGAACAGACGGGACTGAAAAAACACCGTCCGCTAGTTTTAACCGACCCGTTCCAAACGATTGGACCGTGATGTGTCCATCAAACTCAGCTGCCATCTGCTACTCCCCCATCAACGCCTCTGCTCGGCTCGGGCACCAACCGCACAACAAAGCGCGAACCGGAGCTTGGCGAGCTTGCGTCATCCTTCTGTGAATGTACGTCTGCAAATTTGTCAACATTTTTAAAGAAAGACGGCAGAAATCTGCAAAATCCAGATTTTAACACGATGCAGGTCTGAAGCACATCCTACAACGTTTTTCATCCGGTAAACCTGTTTTATAAACAAAATTTCATTTGAAGTAATGTTGTTTATGATTTTGTTAAATGTAGGATCAATTAATTTTACAGTGATCTGGCCACCTGGCATTATTTCAGGACCACGGTGGGGATCGGGACCCCCCCAGCGTGGGAAAGGCCCGTTTAACCTGACTGAGCTGATCAGTCCCCCACCCTCCACCCAGCAGCAGTGGGAGAGAGCGGCTGATGAGAAGCAGCAGACCACAGCAAACTGGGAAACATTCGGTGAAAGTGTTCCAGTCTGCTGGAGGGTTTGTGATTTTCTGCATGTTGGCGCGACAAACGTGAAAATCTGCTCCAGTCCAAGAACGTTCTGGCGTTCTACAGCAAACTGGAATTTGATGCTGGAGGTCTGAAACGTCTTAGATGGAGTAGAAACGGTGATCAGGGTTGATCAGAGGCTGAGAAGCTGTGTCGGGTTCTGATCCGAGCGTTAGCGGACCTGCCAACCTCAGGCTGACTTCAGAGGGAGGCCTGAAAGTAACCTGACGTTAACATGAGTATTGGAGGTAACGTGTGAAACTTTCGCCATAATTTACAGATTAAATCAAGTTGATAAGATGAAGGTTTA
Source organism: Telmatherina bonti (assembly GCF_933228915.1). Lineage (NCBI taxonomy): Eukaryota > Metazoa > Chordata > Actinopteri > Atheriniformes > Telmatherinidae > Telmatherina > Telmatherina bonti. The sequence continues at coordinate 27,581,572 of NC_136632.1, read as the reverse complement.
AAGTGAAACAAGCTGAAAGTTTGCAGCTGAGGTCTGTTTTCAGATATTGCTAGGTTTGACATCCAGGGTGTTCTCAGGCAGACTAGATGGTCTCGGCCTGGTTTTTACTGTCAGACGGAAAGTTTGGTATTTCTGCAGGAACGTCTTCCAGCTCTCTGACTGCTCCTTCTCATACAGAGACAGAGTCCTTACAAATGTCAGAGCAGGGGCGAATCTAGGATCAGAGCTTTAGGGGTTCTGAGATTCCAGATAGCATAAATATATATATATATATATATATATATATATATATATATATATATATATATATATATATAATATACACACACACTCCCTCATCCACCACTCCCTTCTCCCCAGGGTAGGGTGTGCAGCTGTTCATCTCTCCAGCTCGGGTTCTCTACCAGAGTCCTGGGAGCTTGAGGCTCCTCTCCAGTATCTCAGCTGTTCCTAGGACTGATCTTTTCTGGACGGAGATGTCTGATGTTCCACCAGGTATCTGTTGGAGCCACTTCTCCAGTGTGGGGGACACGGCTCCCAGTGCTCCCATCACTATAGGTACTACTGTTGCTTTCACCCTCCAGGCCTTCTCCAGTTCAGTTAAAAAAAAAAAAAAAAAAAAAAAAAGATAGGGAAAGGAAATGGGCAACATTTTACTTCTATTACAATTTGATTTACATTAATGCTTTGATTTACATGTTCAGAAAGTAATGCCTTTTATTCTTATTGTATGTGCATGTCAGAAAGATTTCCACATGGGATGAGTTTTTAAAAAAAAAAAAATTTGTTATTCTGATGCATAATCTATTAATTATCATTTTTTCGAAAACCTATATTCAGCTCTCTTATTATATTGTTAATGCATTGTGCTTTTCCTTGTTCTTCTGGACACAATGTGGTCACTGCGTGTATTTTTACTTTTCAAGTCAACGGAGTGTTGACAGAATCTGCAAAACATCAGTTCACCTAACACCAAGCGGCAACCTCTGGCAGTTAAAAGTGAAGCCTATGCGGAAGTGCTGAAAAATGCAGTTCCCCCTTCATCCGCTAGGGGCTGGCTGCAAAACAGACTCCCATGTTAAAAAGACCAACTTCACAGCAGAAATAAACATGTTTACAGCCTGGTTCAAAAATCCATTTTCGGTTTATAGGTCAGGTTTACCTTCATGACAACTGTGGGGGGAGTGAATTTTTTTCTAACTCGCCCGTTTTAAAAGTAATTTAATCTCGAAGTTTGGCATATTTAGGGGCGTGTCCTTTTGATTGACAATTACCCGATCTCCCGCTTCAAGTCAGAAGAACGTAGAACAACCGCGGGGACTCCGTCGGTGGAAGCGGCTTGTTGTGCCACCAGATTTCTTTGCCTCCATGCAGTTTTCTCCGGACAAACGTTCGTTCTCCACACGATAACAGTTTTGGTGTAGGGGCTCGCGCGGGCGGCGTAGGGGCTCGTCCTCGCCTCCCTGTCTACTCAGCGTCTGCAGGCTGAACAGAGCAGCTGGAGGAAAAGCCGGAACAGGGAGAGTTTCACCGCTGAGCTGTGAAATGGAAAGCAGCAGCTGATCTTGCAGCAGCGCTGGCTGGGTGGGGGAGGGTCTGCACGCGGGGGGAGCTGCCCACTAACGTGTAACTTTACTGGGAGCTGCACTGGAGTCTGCTGGAGCAACTGTGTCTGACTGCTCTGGTTTCACGTCCTGAATGAATCCAGTAAAGTAAAACAAGTAAAACATGAAAAGCTTCGGGGGGTGGGAATGTGATGCCCCTCCCACCCCAAGCTGCTGTCCATGGTGCTGCTCTCCACCTCGCCTCCCCCTCGCCAGGCTTTTCATTTGAACTAAATGTTGGAACTCATTTGTGAGGAGTTCCCAGTAAAACATTAAGCAGCATCTGCTGCTCATCAACTCTCTGATCACATAGTCAGCGTGTGGCCCCGCCCCCGTCCTACGCTTCCCCTCTGCCCATTGGCTCTTCCACCTTTCCCTCTGTGGTCGAAACTCCTGATTGGCACAGGCTTCCCGCCCCTACGTCGCCCAGCAGGCAGCTTGAGCCAATCACAGCGCAGGTTGGGTCCAAGGGGTGGGGAGGAGCAGCAGCAGGAGGAGGTGACGGGGGTCATGCTGGCAGAAATGGGGGGAAAAAGCAGCTTTCTGGGAACAAACGGCCACATTTGGCCTCTTTGTGTTGGAGGAGGAACGACTGCAGCTTCCGGAGCTGCATGGAGGGTTTCCAGTTTAACGTTTCTGCTTCTCATTCAGGAAGTTGAGACGAGCTGAGAACGTTGCTGCTGCCATCTTAAAAGCTGCTCTTATAAAGCATCCATCATCATCATCATCATCATGCTGAAGGCAGGAAGCACAACACATAAATGACTTTTACACATCAGTAGTTACATGTGGACACACTAAGCTCAAGTCATCCACTTTGTTCCGAAGTTTGAGTTATGAAGTTATAATGAACTAAATAAAAGTGTTCAGGTGCACTTTGGTACATTCATGTAGTTCCATAACTGAGTATTTATAGGTAGAATTGCCTGTTTGTGTCTCTTTTTCCTTACACTGTTGATGGTGGAAGAAGAAAAAGAAGCGAGAAGTGTTGAAATATGCAAAAAACCAAATAAAGACAAAATATTTGCTGTACTTGTTGGACAGAAGAGTCGGACCTGCGAGATGTGATTGTGTCTAATGGACCTTCTCTTTTAAAAGATGATCATCTTTTTCAGGTTAAAGTCTTCCATGAAGCTTACATTTACTTCAGAATTTAAGTAAATATAAATGAGACGTAATTTTAATAAGCTTTTCTTCTGTCCTGATTTAAACTAAAATGATGTGTCCATCTTTTTCATCTTCCTGCTGCTGAAATGAGATTTTCTCCTGATCTGTATGCTAACACTATTTCTAAATGAACTTATGGAAATTAGGCCTGAAAGCAATCTGAAGCATCTCTTCAGCTTCACGTCTAAATGTCCAACGTGGAGGTCCAGCTGCAGCACGCAGTCTGGAATTCCACCTCAATGATCAAGAGTAAAAAACACTATTTAAATGTACAGCTAGCTGGTTGCTAATTAGCTCTGCCCATGAGGTCATATTTATGCTCATATTTTTCTGTTTCTTTGCAACTTTAATTGGTCTCGGTCTAACTCGGATTCCAGGACATTTTGGGAATAATCTGGAAAGAATTGTGGAAACGGGAATATAGAAAATAATTGTTTATACTCACATATCCAAATCTGTTGTTGTTTGTATTAAATGTTAGATTGCAGAGATGTTTTCAGCATTCATTTAATAGTGTTAATAAAATAAATGTAAGACTATGACAAACTAAAATAACAATGCAGGTGTTAATAATATCGTACAGGTAATAAAAAGTAGAGTTTAAACCAGATGCAGTATTGATCAAAGCTGTTCTCAAACTGGAGTCGTGACGTCATTGCAGGCGGTCGGGGAGGAATATATATTAATCTAATAAATATGGGCTTTTTATCAGGGTTGTCAAGTTACACAATGATGTGAAATAAACTGCTTAATTTTTTACCTCTAGTTAAGTGACAGGTTTAAACTCCAGTTAGTACCTGTCATGTTTAAACTCTAGTTAGTACCTGTCATGTTTAAACTCTAGTTAGTACCTGTCATGTTTAAACTCTAGTTAGTACCTGTCATGTTAAAACTCTAGTTAGTACCGGTCATGTTTAAACTCTAGTTAGTACCTGTCATGTTTAAACTCTGGTTAGTACCAGTCATGTTTAAACTCTAGTTAGTACCAGTCATGTTTAAACTCTAGTTAGTACCTGTCATGTTTAAACTCTGGTTAGTACCTGTCATGTTTAAACTCTAGTTAGTACCAGTTATGTTTAAACTCTAGTTAAACATAACTGTTAGTACCTGAGATGAGAGTAGTTAGTTAGTACCTGTCATGTTTAAACTCTGGTTAGTACCTGTCATGTTTAAACTCTAGTTAGTACTAGTTATGTTTAAACTCTAGTTAAACATAACTGTTAGTACCTGAGATGAGAGTAGTTAGTTAGTACCTGTCATGTTTAAACTCCAGTTAGTACCTGTCATGTTAAAACTCTAGTTAGTACCTGTCATGTTTAAACTCTAGCTAGTACCAGTTATGTTTAAACTCTAGTTAAACATAACTGTTAGTACCTGAGATGAGAGTAGTTAGTTAGTACCTGTCATGTTTAAACTCCAGTTAGTACCTGTCATGTTAAAACTCTAGTTAGTACCAGCCATGTTTAAACTCTAGTTAGTACCTGTCATGTTAAAACTCTAGTTAGTACCTGTCATGTTTAAACTCTAGTTAGTACCTGTCATGTTTAAACTCTAGCTAGTACCAGTTATGTTTAAACTCTAGTTAAACATAACTGTTAGTACCTGAGATGAGAGTAGTTAGTTAGTACCTGTCATGTTTAAACTCCAGTTAGTACCTGTCATGTTAAAACTCTGGTTAGTACCGGTCATGTTTAAACTCTAGTTAGTACCTGTCATGTTAAAACTCTAGTTAGTACCTGTCATGTTTAAACTCTAGTTAGTACCAGTCATGTTAAAACTCTAGTTAGTACCTGTCATGTTAAAACTCTAGTTAGTACCTGTCATGTTTAAACTCTAGTTAGTACCTGTCATGTTTAAACTCTAGTTACTACCAGTCATGTTTAAACTCTAGTTAGTACCAGTCATGTTAAAACTCTAGTTAGTACCTGTCATGTTTAAACTCTAGCTAGTACCAGTCATGTTTAAACTCTAGCTAGTATTATGTTTAAACTCTAGTTAAACATAACTGTTAGTACCTGAGATGAGAGTAGTTAGTTAGTACCAGTCATGTTTAAACTCTAGTTAGTACCTGTCATGTTTAAACTCTAGCTAGTATTATGTTTAAACTCTAGTTAAACATAACTGTTAGTACCTGAGATGAGAATAGTTAGTTAGTACCTGTCATGTTTAAACTCTAGTTAGTACCTGTCATGTTTAAACTCTAGCTAGTATTATGTTTAAACTCTAGTTAAACATAACTGTTAGTACCTGAGATGAGAGTAGTTAGTTAGTACCAGTCATGTTTAAACTCTAGTTAGTACCTGTCATGTTTAAACTCTAGTTAGTACCAGTCATGTTTAAACTCTAGTTAGTACCTGTCATGTTTAAACTCTAGTTAGTACCTGTCATGTTTAAACTCTAGTTAGTACCTGTCATGTTTAAACTCTAGCTAGTATTATGTTTAAACTCTAGTTAAACATAACTGTTAGTACCTGAGATGAGAGTAGTTAGTTAGTACCAGTCATGTTTAAACTCTAGTTAGTACCTGTCATGTTTAAACTCTGGTTAGTACCAGTCATGTTTAAACTCTAGTTAGTACCTGTCATGTTTAAACTCTGGTTAGTACCTGTCATGTTTAAACTCTAGTTAGTACCTGTCATGTTAAAACTCTAGTTAGTACCAGTCATGTTTAAACTCTAGTTAGTACCAGTCATGTTAAACTCTAGTTAGTACCTGTCATGTTTAAACTCTAGTTAGTACCTGTCATGTTTAAACTCTAGTTAGTACCAGCCATGTTTAAACTCTAGTTAGTACCTGTCATGTTTAAACTCTAGTTAGTACCTGTCATGTTTAAACTCTAGTTAGTACCAGTCATGTTAAAACTCTGGTTAGTACTTGTCATGTTTAAACTCTAGTTAGTACCAGTCATTTTAAAACTCTAGTTAGTACCTGTCATCATGTTTAAACTCTGGTTAGTACCTGTCATGTTAAAACTCTAGTTAGTACCAGTCATGTTAAAACTCTAGTTAGTACCAGTCATGTTTATACTCTGGTTAGTACCTGTCATGTTTAAACTCTGGTTAGTACCTGACATGTTTAAACTCTAGTTAGTACCTGTCATGTTAAAACTCTAGTTAGTACCAGTCATGTTAAAACTCTAGTTAAAACCAGTCATGCTTAAACTCTAGTTAGTACCAGTCATGTTAAAACTCTAGTTAAAACCAGTCATGCTTAAACTCTAGTTAGTACCAGTCATGCTTAAACTCTACGTAGTACCTGTCACGTTAAAACTCTAGTTAGTACTAACATGTCTAAATTCTAGCTAGTACCAGTTATGTTTAAACTCTAGTTAAACATAACTGTTAGTACCTGAGATGAGAGTAGTTAGTTAGTACCTGTCATGTTTAAACTCTGGTTAGTACCAGTCATGTTTAAACTCTACGTAGTACCAGTCATGTTAAAACTCTAGTTAGTACTAACATGTCTAAATTCTAGTTAGTACCAGTTATGTTTAAACTCTAGTTAGTATCTGTCATGTTTAAACTCTAGTTAGTACCAGTCATGTTTAAACTCTAGTTAGTACCAGCCATGTTTAAACTCTGGTTAGTACCTGTCATGTTTATACTCTGGTTAGTACCTGTCATGTTTAAACTCTAGTTAGTACCAGTTATGTTTAAACTCTAGTTAGTACCTGTCATGTTTATACTCTGGTTAGTACCAGTCATGTTTAAACTCTAGTTAGTACCTGTCATGTTTACACTCTGGTTAGTACCTGTCATGTTTAAACTCTGGTTAGTACCTGTCATGTTTAAACTCTAGTTAGTACCAGTCATGTTTAAACTCTGGTTAGTACCAGTCATGCTTAAACTCTAGTTAGTACCAGTCATGTTAAAACTCTAATTAGTACCTGTCATGTTAAAACTCTAGTTAGTACCTGTCATGTTTAAACTCTAGTTAGTACCTGTCATGTTAAAACTCTAATTAGTACCTGTCATGTTTAAACTCTAGTTAGTACCTGTCATGTTTAAACTCTAGTTAGTACCAGTCATGTTTAAACTCTGGTTAGTACCAGTCATGTTTAAACTCTGGTTAGTACCTGTCATGTTTAAACTCTAGTTAGTACCTGTCATGTTTAAACTCTGGTTAGTACCTGTCATGTTTAAACTCTGGTTAGTACCTGTCATGTTTAAACTCTAGTTAGTACCTGTCATGTTTAAACTCTAGTTAGTACCAGTTATGTTTAAACTCTAGTTAGTACCGGTCATGTTTAAACTCTAGTTAGTACCGGTCATGTTTAAACTCTAGTTAGTACCAGTCATGTTTAAACTCTAGTTAGTACCTGTCATGTTTAAACTCTGGTTAGTACCTGTCATGTTTAAACTCTAGTTAGTACCAGTTATGTTTAAACTCTAGTTAAACATAACTGTTAGTACCTGAGATGAGAGTAGTTAGTTAGTACCTGTCATGTTTAAACTCTGGTTAGTACCTGTCATGTTTAAACTCTAGTTAGTACCAGTTATGTTTAAACTCTAGTTAAACATAACTGTTAGTACCTGAGATGAGAGTAGTTAGTTAGTACCTGTCATGTTTAAACTCCAGTTAGTACCTGTCATGTTAAAACTCTAGTTAGTACCTGTCATGTTTAAACTCGTTAGTACCTGTCATGTTAAAACACTAGTTAGTACCTGTCATGTTTAAACTCTAGGTACTACCAGTCATGTTTAAACTCTAGTTAGTACCTGTCATGTTAAAACTCTAGTTAGTACCAGCCATGTTTAAACTCTGGTTAGTACCAGTTATGTTTAAACTCTAGTTAAACATAACTGTTAGTACCTGAGATGAGAGTAGTTAGTTAGTACCTGTCATGTTTAAACTCTGGTTAGTACCAGTCATGTTTAAACTCTACGTAGTACCAGTCATGTTAAAACTCTAGTTAGTACTAACATGTCTAAATTCTAGTTAGTACCAGTTATGTTTAAACTCTAGTTAGTATCTGTCATGTTTAAACTCTAGTTAGTACCGGTCATGTTTAAACTCTAGTTAGTACCGGTCATGTTTAAACTCTAGTTAGTACCAGTCATGTTAAAACTCTAGTTAGTACCAGTCATGTTTATACTCTGGTTAGTACCTGTCATGTTTAAACTCTGGTTAGTACCTGACATGTTTAAACTCTAGTTAGTACCTGTCATGTTAAAACTCTAGTTAGTACCAGTCATGTTAAAACTCTAGTTAAAACCAGTCATGCTTAAACTCTAGTTAGTACCAGTCATGTTAAAACTCTAGTTAAAACCAGTCATGCTTAAACTCTAGTTAGTACCAGTCATGCTTAAACTCTACGTAGTACCTGTCACGTTAAAACTCTAGTTAGTACTAACATGTCTAAATTCTAGCTAGTACCAGTTATGTTTAAACTCTAGTTAAACATAACTGTTAGTACCTGAGATGAGAGTAGTTAGTTAGTACCTGTCATGTTTAAACTCTGGTTAGTACCAGTCATGTTTAAACTCTACGTAGTACCAGTCATGTTAAAACTCTAGTTAGTACTAACATGTCTAAATTCTAGTTAGTACCAGTTATGTTTAAACTCTAGTTAGTATCTGTCATGTTTAAACTCTAGTTAGTACCAGTCATGTTTAAACTCTAGTTAGTACCAGCCATGTTTAAACTCTGGTTAGTACCTGTCATGTTTATACTCTGGTTAGTACCTGTCATGTTTAAACTCTAGTTAGTACCAGTTATGTTTAAACTCTAGTTAGTACCGGTCATGTTTAAACTCTAGTTAGTACCAGTCATGTTTAAACTCTGGTTAGTACCTGTCATGTTTATACTCTGGTTAGTACCAGTCATGTTTAAACTCTAGTTAGTACCTGTCATGTTTACACTCTGGTTAGTACCTGTCATGTTTAAACTCTGGTTAGTACCTGTCATGTTTAAACTCTGGTTAGTACCTGTCATGTTTAAACTCTAGTTAGTACCAGTCATGTTTAAACTCTGGTTAGTACCAGTCATGCTTAAACTCTAGTTAGTACCAGTCATGTTAAAACTCTAATTAGTACCTGTCATGTTAAAACTCTAGTTAGTACCTGTCATGTTTAAACTCTAGTTAGTACCTGTCATGTTAAAACTCTAATTAGTACCTGTCATGTTTAAACTCTAGTTAGTACCTGTCATGTTTAAACTCTAGTTAGTACCAGTCATGTTTAAACTCTGGTTAGTACCAGTCATGTTTAAACTCTGGTTAGTACCTGTCATGTTTAAACTCTAGTTAGTACCTGTCATGTTTAAACTCTGGTTAGTACCTGTCATGTTTAAACTCTGGTTAGTACCTGTCATGTTTAAACTCTAGTTAGTACCTGTCATGTTTAAACTCTAGTTAGTACCAGTTATGTTTAAACTCTAGTTAGTACCGGTCATGTTTAAACTCTAGTTAGTACCGGTCATGTTTAAACTCTAGTTAGTACCAGTCATGTTTAAACTCTAGTTAGTACCTGTCATGTTTAAACTCTGGTTAGTACCTGTCATGTTTAAACTCTAGTTAGTACCAGTTATGTTTAAACTCTAGTTAAACATAACTGTTAGTACCTGAGATGAGAGTAGTTAGTTAGTACCTGTCATGTTTAAACTCTGGTTAGTACCTGTCATGTTTAAACTCTAGTTAGTACCAGTTATGTTTAAACTCTAGTTAAACATAACTGTTAGTACCTGAGATGAGAGTAGTTAGTTAGTACCTGTCATGTTTAAACTCCAGTTAGTACCTGTCATGTTAAAACTCTAGTTAGTACCTGTCATGTTTAAACTCGTTAGTACCTGTCATGTTAAAACTCTAGTTAGTACCTGTCATGTTTAAACTCTAGGTACTACCAGTCATGTTTAAACTCTAGTTAGTACCTGTCATGTTAAAACTCTAGTTAGTACCAGCCATGTTTAAACTCTGGTTAGTACCAGTTATGTTTAAACTCTAGTTAAACATAACTGTTAGTACCTGAGATGAGAGTAGTTAGTTAGTACCTGTCATGTTTAAACTCTGGTTAGTACCAGTCATGTTTAAACTCTACGTAGTACCAGTCATGTTAAAACTCTAGTTAGTACTAACATGTCTAAATTCTAGTTAGTACCAGTTATGTTTAAACTCTAGTTAGTATCTGTCATGTTTAAACTCTGGTTAGTACCAGTCATGTTTAAACTCTAGTTAGTACCAGCCATGTTTAAACTCTGGTTAGTACCTGTCATGTTTATACTCTGGTTAGTACCTGTCATGTTTAAACTCTAGTTAGTACCAGTTATGTTTAAACTCTAGTTAGTACCGGTCATGTTTAAACTCTAGTTAGTACCAGTCATGTTTAAACTCTGGTTAGTACCTGTCATGTTTATACTCTGGTTAGTACCAGTCATGTTTAAACTCTAGTTAGTACCTGTCATGTTTACACTCTGGTTAGTACCTGTCATGTTTAAACTCTGGTTAGTACCTGTCATGTTTAAACTCTGGTTAGTACCAGTCATGTTTAAACTCTAGTTAGTACCAGTCATGTTTAAACTCTGGTTAGTACCAGTCATGCTTAAACTCTAGTTAGTACCAGTCATGTTAAAACTCTAATTAGTACCTGTCATGTTAAAACTCTAGTTAGTACCTGTCATGTCTAAACTCTAGTTAGTACCTGTCATGTTAAAACTCTAATTAGTACCTGTCATGTTTAAACTCTAGTTAGTACCTGTCATGTTTAAACTCTAGTTAGTACCAGTCATGTTTAAACTCTGGTTAGTACCAGTCATGTTTAAACTCTGGTTAGTACCTGTCATGTTTAAACTCTAGTTAGTACCTGTCATGTTTAAACTCTAGTTAGTACCAGTCATGTTTAAACTCTAGTTAGTACCAGTCATGTTAAAACTCTAATTAGTACCTGTCATGTTAAAACTCTAGTTAGTACCTGTCATGTTAAAACTCTAGTTAGTACCTGTCATGTTTAAACTCTAGTTAGTACCTGTCATGTTTAAACTCTAGTTAGTACCTGTCATGTTTAAACTCTGGTTAGTACCTGTCATTTTAAAACTCTAGTTAGTAACTGTCATGTTTAAACTCTGGTTAGTACCTGTCATGTTTAAACTCTAGTTACTACCTGTCATGTTAAAACTCTAGTTAGTACCAGTCATGTTTAAACTCTAGTTAGTACCAGTCATGTTTAAACTCTAGTTAGTAACTGTCATGTTTAAACTCTGGTTAGTACCTGTCATGTTAAACTCTAGTTAGTACCTGTCATGTTTAAACTCTAGTTAGTACCAGTCATGTTTAAACTCTAGTTAGTACCAGTCATGTTAAACTGTAGTTAGTACCTGTCATGTTTAAACTCTAGTTAGTACCTGTCATGTTTAAACTCTAGTTAGTACCAGCCATGTTTAAACTCTAGTTAGTACCTGTCATGTTTAAACTCTAGTTAGTACCTGTCATGTTTAAACTCTAGTTAGTACCAGTCATGTTAAAACTCTGGTTAGTACTTGTCATGTTTAAACTCTAGTTAGTACCAGTCATTTTAAAACTCTAGTTAGTACCTGTCATCATGTTTAAACTCTGGTTAGTACCTGTCATGTTAAAACTCTAGTTAGTACCAGTCATGTTAAAACTCTAGTTAGTACCAGTCATGTTTATACTCTGGTTAGTACCTGTCATGTTTAAACTCTGGTTAGTACCTGACATGTTTAAACTCTAGTTAGTACCTGTCATGTTAAAACTCTAGTTAGTACCAGTCATGTTAAAACTCTAGTTAGTACCTGTCATGTTTAAACTCTAGTTAGTACCAGTCATGTTTAAACTCTAGTTAGTACCTGTCATGTTTAAACTCTAGTTAGTACCTGTCATGTTTAAACTCTAGCTAGTATTATGTTTAAACTCTAGTTAAACATAACTGTTAGTACCTGAGATGAGAGTAGTTAGTTAATACCAGTCATGTTTAAACTCTAGTTAGTACCTGTCATGTTTAAACTCTAGTTAGTACCTGTCATGTTTAAACTCTGGTTAGTACCAGTCATGTTTAAACTCTAGTTAGTACCTGTCATGTTTAAACTCTGGTTAGTACCTGTCATGTTTAAACTCTAGTTAGTACCTGTCATGTTAAAACTCTAGTTAGTACCAGTCATGTTTAAACTCTAGTTAGTACCAGTCATGTTAAACTCTAGTTAGTACCTGTCATGTTTAAACTCTAGTTAGTACCTGTCATGTTTAAACTCTAGTTAGTACCAGCCATGTTTAAACTCTAGTTAGTACCTGTCATGTTTAAACTCTAGTTAGTACCTGTCATGTTTAAACTCTAGTTAGTACCAGTCATGTTAAAACTCTGGTTAGTACTTGTCATGTTTAAACTCTAGTTAGTACCAGTCATTTTAAAACTCTAGTTAGTACCTGTCATCATGTTTAAACTCTGGTTAGTACCTGTCATGTTAAAACTCTAGTTAGTACCAGTCATGTTAAAACTCTAGTTAGTACCAGTCATGTTTATACTCTGGTTAGTACCTGTCATGTTTAAACTCTGGTTAGTACCTGACATGTTTAAACTCTAGTTAGTACCTGTCATGTTAAAACTCTAGTTAGTACCAGTCATGTTAAAACTCTAGTTAAAACCAGTCATGCTTAAACTCTAGTTAGTACCAGTCATGTTAAAACTCTAGTTAAAACCAGTCATGCTTAAACTCTAGTTAGTACCAGTCATGCTTAAACTCTACGTAGTACCTGTCACGTTAAAACTCTAGTTAGTACTAACATGTCTAAATTCTAGCTAGTACCAGTTATGTTTAAACTCTAGTTAAACATAACTGTTAGTACCTGAGATGAGAGTAGTTAGTTAGTACCTGTCATGTTTAAACTCTGGTTAGTACCAGTCATGTTTAAACTCTACGTAGTACCAGTCATGTTAAAACTCTAGTTAGTACTAACATGTCTAAATTCTAGTTAGTACCAGTTATGTTTAAACTCTAGTTAGTATCTGTCATGTTTAAACTCTAGTTAGTACCAGTCATGTTTAAACTCTAGTTAGTACCAGCCATGTTTAAACTCTGGTTAGTACCTGTCATGTTTATACTCTGGTTAGTACCTGTCATGTTTAAACTCTAGTTAGTACCAGTTATGTTTAAACTCTAGTTAGTACCTGTCATGTTTATACTCTGGTTAGTACCAGTCATGTTTAAACTCTAGTTAGTACCTGTCATGTTTACACTCTGGTTAGTACCTGTCATGTTTAAACTCTGGTTAGTACCTGTCATGTTTAAACTCTAGTTAGTACCAGTCATGTTTAAACTCTGGTTAGTACCAGTCATGCTTAAACTCTAGTTAGTACCAGTCATGTTAAAACTCTAATTAGTACCTGTCATGTTAAAACTCTAGTTAGTACCTGTCATGTTTAAACTCTAGTTAGTACCTGTCATGTTAAAACTCTAATTAGTACCTGTCATGTTTAAACTCTAGTTAGTACCTGTCATGTTTAAACTCTAGTTAGTACCAGTCATGTTTAAACTCTGGTTAGTACCAGTCATGTTTAAACTCTGGTTAGTACCTGTCATGTTTAAACTCTAGTTAGTACCTGTCATGTTTAAACTCTGGTTAGTACCTGTCATGTTTAAACTCTGGTTAGTACCTGTCATGTTTAAACTCTAGTTAGTACCTGTCATGTTTAAACTCTAGTTAGTACCAGTTATGTTTAAACTCTAGTTAGTACCGGTCATGTTTAAACTCTAGTTAGTACCGGTCATGTTTAAACTCTAGTTAGTACCAGTCATGTTTAAACTCTAGTTAGTACCTGTCATGTTTAAACTCTGGTTAGTACCTGTCATGTTTAAACTCTAGTTAGTACCAGTTATGTTTAAACTCTAGTTAAACATAACTGTTAGTACCTGAGATGAGAGTAGTTAGTTAGTACCTGTCATGTTTAAACTCTGGTTAGTACCTGTCATGTTTAAACTCTAGTTAGTACCAGTTATGTTTAAACTCTAGTTAAACATAACTGTTAGTACCTGAGATGAGAGTAGTTAGTTAGTACCTGTCATGTTTAAACTCCAGTTAGTACCTGTCATGTTAAAACTCTAGTTAGTACCTGTCATGTTTAAACTCGTTAGTACCTGTCATGTTAAAACACTAGTTAGTACCTGTCATGTTTAAACTCTAGGTACTACCAGTCATGTTTAAACTCTAGTTAGTACCTGTCATGTTAAAACTCTAGTTAGTACCAGCCATGTTTAAACTCTGGTTAGTACCAGTTATGTTTAAACTCTAGTTAAACATAACTGTTAGTACCTGAGATGAGAGTAGTTAGTTAGTACCTGTCATGTTTAAACTCTGGTTAGTACCAGTCATGTTTAAACTCTACGTAGTACCAGTCATGTTAAAACTCTAGTTAGTACTAACATGTCTAAATTCTAGTTAGTACCAGTTATGTTTAAACTCTAGTTAGTATCTGTCATGTTTAAACTCTAGTTAGTACCGGTCATGTTTAAACTCTAGTTAGTACCGGTCATGTTTAAACTCTAGTTAGTACCAGTCATGTTAAAACTCTAGTTAGTACCAGTCATGTTTATACTCTGGTTAGTACCTGTCATGTTTAAACTCTGGTTAGTACCTGACATGTTTAAACTCTAGTTAGTACCTGTCATGTTAAAACTCTAGTTAGTACCAGTCATGTTAAAACTCTAGTTAAAACCAGTCATGCTTAAACTCTAGTTAGTACCAGTCATGTTAAAACTCTAGTTAAAACCAGTCATGCTTAAACTCTAGTTAGTACCAGTCATGCTTAAACTCTACGTAGTACCTGTCACGTTAAAACTCTAGTTAGTACTAACATGTCTAAATTCTAGCTAGTACCAGTTATGTTTAAACTCTAGTTAAACATAACTGTTAGTACCTGAGATGAGAGTAGTTAGTTAGTACCTGTCATGTTTAAACTCTGGTTAGTACCAGTCATGTTTAAACTCTACGTAGTACCAGTCATGTTAAAACTCTAGTTAGTACTAACATGTCTAAATTCTAGTTAGTACCAGTTATGTTTAAACTCTAGTTAGTATCTGTCATGTTTAAACTCTAGTTAGTACCAGTCATGTTTAAACTCTAGTTAGTACCAGCCATGTTTAAACTCTGGTTAGTACCTGTCATGTTTATACTCTGGTTAGTACCTGTCATGTTTAAACTCTAGTTAGTACCAGTTATGTTTAAACTCTAGTTAGTACCGGTCATGTTTAAACTCTAGTTAGTACCAGTCATGTTTAAACTCTGGTTAGTACCTGTCATGTTTATACTCTGGTTAGTACCAGTCATGTTTAAACTCTAGTTAGTACCTGTCATGTTTACACTCTGGTTAGTACCTGTCATGTTTAAACTCTGGTTAGTACCTGTCATGTTTAAACTCTGGTTAGTACCTGTCATGTTTAAACTCTAGTTAGTACCAGTCATGTTTAAACTCTGGTTAGTACCAGTCATGCTTAAACTCTAGTTAGTACCAGTCATGTTAAAACTCTAATTAGTACCTGTCATGTTAAAACTCTAGTTAGTACCTGTCATGTTTAAACTCTAGTTAGTACCTGTCATGTTAAAACTCTAATTAGTACCTGTCATGTTTAAACTCTAGTTAGTACCTGTCATGTTTAAACTCTAGTTAGTACCAGTCATGTTTAAACTCTGGTTAGTACCAGTCATGTTTAAACTCTGGTTAGTACCTGTCATGTTTAAACTCTAGTTAGTACCTGTCATGTTTAAACTCTGGTTAGTACCTGTCATGTTTAAACTCTGGTTAGTACCTGTCATGTTTAAACTCTAGTTAGTACCTGTCATGTTTAAACTCTAGTTAGTACCAGTTATGTTTAAACTCTAGTTAGTACCGGTCATGTTTAAACTCTAGTTAGTACCGGTCATGTTTAAACTCTAGTTAGTACCAGTCATGTTTAAACTCTAGTTAGTACCTGTCATGTTTAAACTCTGGTTAGTACCTGTCATGTTTAAACTCTAGTTAGTACCAGTTATGTTTAAACTCTAGTTAAACATAACTGTTAGTACCTGAGATGAGAGTAGTTAGTTAGTACCTGTCATGTTTAAACTCTGGTTAGTACCTGTCATGTTTAAACTCTAGTTAGTACCAGTTATGTTTAAACTCTAGTTAAACATAACTGTTAGTACCTGAGATGAGAGTAGTTAGTTAGTACCTGTCATGTTTAAACTCCAGTTAGTACCTGTCATGTTAAAACTCTAGTTAGTACCTGTCATGTTTAAACTCGTTAGTACCTGTCATGTTAAAACTCTAGTTAGTACCTGTCATGTTTAAACTCTAGGTACTACCAGTCATGTTTAAACTCTAGTTAGTACCTGTCATGTTAAAACTCTAGTTAGTACCAGCCATGTTTAAACTCTGGTTAGTACCAGTTATGTTTAAACTCTAGTTAAACATAACTGTTAGTACCTGAGATGAGAGTAGTTAGTTAGTACCTGTCATGTTTAAACTCTACGTAGTACCAGTCATGTTAAAACTCTAGTTAGTACTAACATGTCTAAATTCTAGTTAGTACCAGTTATGTTTAAACTCTAGTTAGTATCTGTCATGTTTAAACTCTAGTTAGTACCAGTCATGTTTAAACTCTAGTTAGTACCAGCCATGTTTAAACTCTGGTTAGTACCTGTCATGTTTATACTCTGGTTAGTACCTGTCATGTTTAAACTCTAGTTAGTACCAGTTATGTTTAAACTCTAGTTAGTACCGGTCATGTTTAAACTCTAGTTAGTACCAGTCATGTTTAAACTCTGGTTAGTACCTGTCATGTTTATACTCTGGTTAGTACCAGTCATGTTTAAACTCTAGTTAGTACCTGTCATGTTTACACTCTGGTTAGTACCTGTCATGTTTAAACTCTGGTTAGTACCTGTCATGTTTAAACTCTGGTTAGTACCAGTCATGTTTAAACTCTAGTTAGTACCAGTCATGTTTAAACTCTGGTTAGTACCAGTCATGCTTAAACTCTAGTTAGTACCAGTCATGTTAAAACTCTAATTAGTACCTGTCATGTTAAAACTCTAGTTAGTACCTGTCATGTCTAAACTCTAGTTAGTACCTGTCATGTTAAAACTCTAATTAGTACCTGTCATGTTTAAACTCTAGTTAGTACCTGTCATGTTTAAACTCTAGTTAGTACCAGTCATGTTTAAACTCTGGTTAGTACCAGTCATGTTTAAACTCTGGTTAGTACCTGTCATGTTTAAACTCTAGTTAGTACCTGTCATGTTTAAACTCTAGTTAGTACCAGTCATGTTTAAACTCTAGTTAGTACCAGTCATGTTAAAACTCTAATTAGTACCTGTCATGTTAAAACTCTAGTTAGTACCTGTCATGTTAAAACTCTAGTTAGTACCTGTCATGTTTAAACTCTAGTTAGTACCTGTCATGTTTAAACTCTAGTTAGTACCTGTCATGTTTAAACTCTGGTTAGTACCTGTCATTTTAAAACTCTAGTTAGTAACTGTCATGTTTAAACTCTGGTTAGTACCTGTCATGTTTAAACTCTAGTTACTACCTGTCATGTTAAAACTCTAGTTAGTACCAGTCATGTTTAAACTCTAGTTAGTACCAGTCATGTTTAAACTCTAGTTAGTAACTGTCATGTTTAAACTCTGGTTAGTACCTGTCATGTTAAACTCTAGTTAGTACCTGTCATGTTTAAACTCTAGTTAGTACCAGTCATGTTTAAACTCTAGTTAGTACCAGTCATGTTAAACTGTAGTTAGTACCTGTCATGTTTAAACTCTAGTTAGTACCTGTCATGTTTAAACTCTAGTTAGTACCAGCCATGTTTAAACTCTAGTTAGTACCTGTCATGTTTAAACTCTAGTTAGTACCTGTCATGTTTAAACTCTAGTTAGTACCAGTCATGTTAAAACTCTGGTTAGTACTTGTCATGTTTAAACTCTAGTTAGTACCAGTCATTTTAAAACTCTAGTTAGTACCTGTCATCATGTTTAAACTCTGGTTAGTACCTGTCATGTTAAAACTCTAGTTAGTACCAGTCATGTTAAAACTCTAGTTAGTACCAGTCATGTTTAAACTCTGGTTAGTACCTGACATGTTTAAACTCTAGTTAGTACCTGTCATGTTAAAACTCTAGTTAGTACCAGTCATGTTAAAACTCTAGTTAAAACCAGTCATGCTTAAACTCTAGTTAGTACCAGTCATGTTAAAACTCTAGTTAAAACCAGTCATGCTTAAACTCTAGTTAGTACCAGTCATGCTTAAACTCTACGTAGTACCTGTCACGTTAAAACTCTAGTTAGTACTAACATGTCTAAATTCTAGCTAGTACCAGTTATGTTTAAACTCTAGTTAAACATAACTGTTAGTACCTGAGATGAGAGTAGTTAGTTAGTACCTGTCATGTTTAAACTCTGGTTAGTACCAGTCATGTTTAAACTCTACGTAGTACCAGTCATGTTAAAACTCTAGTTAGTACTAACATGTCTAAATTCTAGTTAGTACCAGTTATGTTTAAACTCTAGTTAGTATCTGTCATGTTTAAACTCTAGTTAGTACCAGTCATGTTTAAACTCTAGTTAGTACCAGCCATGTTTAAACTCTGGTTAGTACCTGTCATGTTTATACTCTGGTTAGTACCTGTCATGTTTAAACTCTAGTTAGTACCAGTTATGTTTAAACTCTAGTTAGTACCGGTCATGTTTAAACTCTAGTTAGTACCGGTCATGTTTAAACTCTGGTTAGTACCTGTCATGTTTATACTCTGGTTAGTACCAGTCATGTTTAAACTCTAGTTAGTACCTGTCATGTTTACACTCTGGTTAGTACCTGTCATGTTTAAACTCTGGTTAGTACCTGTCATGTTTAAACTCTAGTTAGTACCAGTCATGTTTAAACTCTGGTTAGTACCAGTCATGCTTAAACTCTAGTTAGTACCAGTCATGTTAAAACTCTAATTAGTACCTGTCATGTTAAAACTCTAGTTAGTACCTGTCATGTTTAAACTCTAGTTAGTACCTGTCATGTTAAAACTCTAATTAGTACCTGTCATGTTTAAACTCTAGTTAGTACCTGTCATGTTTAAACTCTAGTTAGTACCAGTCATGTTTAAACTCTGGTTAGTACCAGTCATGTTTAAACTCTGGTTAGTACCTGTCATGTTTAAACTCTAGTTAGTACCTGTCATGTTTAAACTCTAGTTAGTACCAGTCATGTTTAAACTCTAGTTAGTACCAGTCATGTTAAAACTCTAATTAGTACCTGTCATGTTAAAACTCTAGTTAGTACCTGTCATGTTAAAACTCTAGTTTAGTACCTGTCATGTTTAAACTCTAGTTAGTACCTGTCATGTTTAAACTCTAGTTAGTACCTGTCATGTTTAAACTCTGGTTAGTACCTGTCATTTTAAAACTCTAGTTAGTAACTGTCATGTTTAAACTCTGGTTAGTACCTGTCATGTTTAAACTCTAGTTACTACCTGTCATGTTAAAACTCTAGTTAGTACCAGTCATGTTTAAACTCTAGTTAGTACCAGTCATGTTTAAACTCTAGTTAGTAACTGTCATGTTTAAACTCTGGTTAGTACCTGTCATGTTAAACTCTAGTTAGTACCTGTCATGTTAAAACTCTAGTTAGTACCAGTCATGTTTAAACTCTAGTTAGTACCAGTCATGTTTAAACTCTAGTTAGTACCTGTCATGTTTAAACTCTAGTTAGTACCTGTCATGTTTAAACTCTAGTTGGTACCGGTCATGTTTAAACTCTGGTTAGTACCTGTCATGTTTATACTCTGGTTAGTACCAGTCATGTTTAAACTCTAGTTAGTACCTGTCATGTTTTAACTCTGGTTAGTACCAGTCATGTTTAAACTCTAGTTAGTACCTGTCATGTTTAAACTCTAGTTAGTACCAGTCATGTTTAAACTTTGGTTAGTACCAGTCATGTTAAAAGTCTAATTAGTACCTGTCATGTTAAAACTCTAGTTAGTACCTGTCATGTTTAAACTCTAGTTAGTACCAGTCATGTTTAAACTCTAGTTAGTACCAGTCATGTTTAAACTCTGGTTAGTACCAGTCATGTTTAAACTCTAGTTAGTACCTGTCATGTTTAAACTCTAGTTAGTACCAGTCATGTTTAAACTCTGGTTAGTACCAGTCATGTTTAAACTCTAGTTAGTACCAGTCATGTTTAAACTCTAGTTAGTACCAGTCATGTTAAAACTCTAATTAGTACCTGTCATGTTAAAACTCTAGTTAGTACCTGTCATGTTAAAACTCTAGTTAGTACCTGTCATGTTTAAACTCTAGTTAGTACCTGTCATGTTTAAACTCTAGTTAGTACCTGTCATGTTTAAACTCTGGTTAGTACCTGTCATTTTAAAACTCTAGTTAGTAACTGTCATGTTTAAACTCTGGTTAGTACCTGTCATGTTTAAACTCTAGTTAGTACCTGTCATGTTAAAACTCTAGTTAGTACCAGTCATGTTTAAACTCTAGTTAGTACCAGTCATGTTTAAACTCTAGTTAGTACCAGTCATGTTTAAACTCTAGTTAGTACCTGTCATGTTTAAACTCTAGTTAGTACCAGTCATGTTAAAACTCTGGTTAGTACCTGTCATGTTTAAACTCTAGTTAGTACCTGACATGTTTAAACTCTAGTTAGTACCTGTCATGTTTAAACTCTAGTTAGTACCAGTCATGTTAAAACTCTGGTTAGTACCTGTCATGTTTAAACTCTAGTTAGTACCATACATGTTTAAACTCTAGTTAGTACCTGTCATGTTTAAACTCTAGTTAGTACCTTTCATGTTAAAACTCTAGTTAGTACCAGTCATGTTAAAACTCTAGTTAGTACCTGTCATGTTTAAACTCTAGTTAGTACCAGTCATGTTAAATCTCTGGTTAGTACCAGTCATGTTTAAACTCTAGTTAGTACCAGTCATGTTCAAACTCTAGTTAGTACCTGTCATCATGTTTAAACTCTAGTTAGTACCTGTCATGTTTAAACTCTAGTTAGTACCTGTCATGTTAAAACTCTAGTTAGTACCAGTCATGTTAAAACTCTAGTTAGTTCCAGTCATGTTTAAACTCTGGTTAGTACCTGTCATGTTTAAACTCTAGTTAGTACCTGTCATGTTTAAACTCTAGTTAGTACCAGTCATGTTAAAACTCTAGTTAAAACCAGTCATGCTTAAACTCTAGTTAGTACCAGTCATGTTAAAACTCTAGTTAGTACCTGTCATGTTTAAACTCTAGTTAGTACCAGTCATGTTAAAACTCTGGTTAGTACTTGTCATGTTTAAACTCTAGTTAGTACCAGTCATTTTAAAACTCTAGTTAGTACCTGTCATCATGTTTAAACTCTGGTTAGTACCTGTCATGTTAAAACTCTAGTTAGTACCAGTCATGTTAAAACTCTAGTTAGTACCAGTCATGTTTATACTCTGGTTAGTACCTGTCATGTTTAAACTCTGGTTAGTACCTGACATGTTTAAACTCTAGTTAGTACCTGTCATGTTAAAACTCTAGTTAGTACCAGTCATGTTAAAACTCTAGTTAAAACCAGTCATGCTTAAACTCTAGTTAGTACCAGTCATGTTAAAACTCTAGTTAAAACCAGTCATGCTTAAACTCTAGTTAGTACCAGTCATGCTTAAACTCTACGTAGTACCTGTCACGTTAAAACTCTAGTTAGTACTAACATGTCTAAATTCTAGCTAGTACCAGTTATGTTTAAACTCTAGTTAAACATAACTGTTAGTACCTGAGATGAGAGTAGTTAGTTAGTACCTGTCATGTTTAAACTCTGGTTAGTACCAGTCATGTTTAAACTCTACGTAGTACCAGTCATGTTAAAACTCTAGTTAGTACTAACATGTCTAAATTCTAGTTAGTACCAGTTATGTTTAAACTCTAGTTAGTATCTGTCATGTTTAAACTCTAGTTAGTACCAGTCATGTTTAAACTCTAGTTAGTACCAGCCATGTTTAAACTCTGGTTAGTACCTGTCATGTTTATACTCTGGTTAGTACCTGTCATGTTTAAACTCTAGTTAGTACCAGTTATGTTTAAACTCTAGTTAGTACCGGTCATGTTTAAACTCTAGTTAGTACCAGTCATGTTTAAACTCTGGTTAGTACCTGTCATGTTTATACTCTGGTTAGTACCAGTCATGTTTAAACTCTAGTTAGTACCTGTCATGTTTACACTCTGGTTAGTACCTGTCATGTTTAAACTCTGGTTAGTACCTGTCATGTTTAAACTCTAGTTAGTACCAGTCATGTTTAAACTCTGGTTAGTACCAGTCATGCTTAAACTCTAGTTAGTACCAGTCATGTTAAAACTCTAATTAGTACCTGTCATGTTAAAACTCTAGTTAGTACCTGTCATGTTTAAAGTCTAGTTAGTACCTGTCATGTTAAAACTCTAATTAGTACCTGTCATGTTTAAACTCTAGTTAGTACCTGTCATGTTTAAACTCTAGTTAGTACCAGTCATGTTTAAACTCTGGTTAGTACCAGTCATGTTTAAACTCTGGTTAGTACCTGTCATGTTTAAACTCTAGTTAGTACCTGTCATGTTTAAACTCTAGTTAGTACCAGTCATGTTTAAACTCTAGTTAGTACCAGTCATGTTAAAACTCTGGTTAGTACCTGTCATGTTTATACTCTGGTTAGTACCAGTCATGTTTAAACTCTAGTTAGTACCTGTCATGTTTACACTCTGGTTAGTACCTGTCATGTTTAAACTCTGGTTAGTACCTGTCATGTTTAAACTCTAGTTAGTACCTGTCATGTTTACACTCTGGTTAGTACCAGTCATGTTTAAACTCTGGTTAGTACCAGTCATGCTTAAACTCTAGTTAGTACCAGTCATGTTAAAACTCTAATTAGTACCTGTCATGTTAAAACTCTAGTTAGTACCTGTCATGTTTAAAGTCTAGTTAGTACCTGTCATGTTAAAACTCTAATTAGTACCTGTCATGTTTAAACTCTAGTTAGTACCTGTCATGTTTAAACTCTAGTTAGTACCAGTCATGTTTAAACTCTGGTTAGTACCAGTCATGTTTAAACTCTGGTTAGTACCTGTCATGTTTAAACTCTAGTTAGTACCTGTCATGTTTAAACTCTAGTTAGTACCAGTCATGTTTAAACTCTAGTTAGTACCAGTCATGTTAAAACTCTGGTTAGTACCTGTCATGTTTATACTCTGGTTAGTACCAGTCATGTTTAAACTCTAGTTAGTACCTGTCATGTTTACACTCTGGTTAGTACCTGTCATGTTTAAACTCTGGTTAGTACCTGTCATGTTTATACTCTGGTTAGTACCTGTCATGTTTAAACTCTAGTTAGTACCAGTTATGTTTAAACTCTAGTTAGTACCGGTCATGTTTAAACTCTAGTTAGTACCAGTCATGTTTAAACTCTGGTTAGTACCTGTCATGTTTATACTCTGGTTAGTACCAGTCATGTTTAAACTCTAGTTAGTACCTGTCATGTTTACACTCTGGTTAGTACCTGTCATGTTTAAACTCTGGTTAGTACCTGTCATGTTTAAACTCTAGTTAGTACCAGTCATGTTTAAACTCTGGTTAGTACCAGTCATGCTTAAACTCTAGTTAGTACCAGGCATGTTAAAACTCTAATTAGTACCTGTCATGTTAAAACTCTAGTTAGTACCTGTCATGTTTAAACTCTAGTTAGTACCTGTCATGTTAAAACTCTAATTAGTACCTGTCATGTTTAAACTCTAGTTAGTACCTGTCATGTTTAAACTCTAGTTAGTACCAGTCATGTTTAAACTCTGGTTAGTACCAGTCATGTTTAAACTCTGGTTAGTACCTGTCATGTTTAAACTCTAGTTAGTACCTGTCATGTTTAAACTCTAGTTAGTACCAGTCATGTTTAAACTCTAGTTAGTACCAGTCATGTTAAAACTCTAATTAGTACCTGTCATGTTAAAACTCTAGTTAGTACCTGTCATGTTAAAACTCTAGTTAGTACCTGTCATGTTTAAACTCTAGTTAGTACCTGTCATGTTTAAACTCTAGTTAGTACCTGTCATGTTTAAACTCTGGTTAGTACCTGTCATTTTAAAACTCTAGTTAGTAACTGTCATGTTTAAACTCTGGTTAGTACCTGTCATGTTTAAACTCTAGTTACTACCTGTCATGTTAAAACTCTAGTTAGTACCAGTCATGTTTAAACTCTAGTTAGTACCAGTCATGTTTAAACTCTAGTTAGTAACTGTCATGTTTAAACTCTGGTTAGTACCTGTCATGTTAAACTCTAGTTAGTACCTGTCATGTTAAAACTCTAGTTAGTACCAGTCATGTTTAAACTCTAGTTAGTACCAGTCATGTTTAAACTCTAGTTAGTACCTGTCATGTTTAAACTCTAGTTAGTACCTGTCATGTTTAAACTCTAGTTGGTACCGGTCATGTTTAAACTCTGGTTAGTACCTGTCATGTTTATACTCTGGTTAGTACCAGTCATGTTTAAACTCTAGTTAGTACCTGTCATGTTTTAACTCTGGTTAGTACCAGTCATGTTTAAACTCTAGTTAGTACCTGTCATGTTTAAACTCTAGTTAGTACCAGTCATGTTTAAACTTTGGTTAGTACCAGTCATGTTAAAAGTCTAATTAGTACCTGTCATGTTAAAACTCTAGTTAGTACCTGTCATGTTTAAACTCTAGTTAGTACCAGTCATGTTTAAACTCTAGTTAGTACCAGTCATGTTTAAACTCTGGTTAGTACCAGTCATGTTTAAACTCTAGTTAGTACCTGTCATGTTTAAACTCTAGTTAGTACCAGTCATGTTTAAACTCTGGTTAGTACCAGTCATGTTTAAACTCTAGTTAGTACCAGTCATGTTTAAACTCTAGTTAGTACCAGTCATGTTAAAACTCTAATTAGTACCTGTCATGTTAAAACTCTAGTTAGTACCTGTCATGTTAAAACTCTAGTTAGTACCTGTCATGTTTAAACTCTAGTTAGTACCTGTCATGTTTAAACTCTGGTTAGTACCTGTCATTTTAAAACTCTAGTTAGTAACTGTCATGTTTAAACTCTGGTTAGTACCTGTCATGTTTAAACTCTAGTTAGTACCTGTCATGTTAAAACTCTAGTTAGTACCAGTCATGTTTAAACTCTAGTTAGTACCAGTCATGTTTAAACTCTAGTTAGTACCAGTCATGTTTAAACTCTAGTTAGTACCTGTCATGTTTAAACTCTAGTTAGTACCAGTCATGTTAAAACTCTGGTTAGTACCTGTCATGTTTAAACTCTAGTTAGTACCTGACATGTTTAAACTCTAGTTAGTACCTGTCATGTTTAAACTCTAGTTAGTACCAGTCATGTTAAAACTCTGGTTAGTACCTGTCATGTTTAAACTCTAGTTAGTACCATACATGTTTAAACTCTAGTTAGTACCTGTCATGTTTAAACTCTAGTTAGTACCTTTCATGTTAAAACTCTAGTTAGTACCAGTCATGTTAAAACTCTAGTTAGTACCTGTCATGTTTAAACTCTAGTTAGTACCAGTCATGTTAAATCTCTGGTTAGTACCAGTCATGTTTAAACTCTAGTTAGTACCAGTCATGTTCAAACTCTAGTTAGTACCTGTCATCATGTTTAAACTCTAGTTAGTACCTGTCATGTTTAAACTCTAGTTAGTACCTGTCATGTTAAAACTCTAGTTAGTACCAGTCATGTTAAAACTCTAGTTAGTTCCAGTCATGTTTAAACTCTGGTTAGTACCTGTCATGTTTAAACTCTAGTTAGTACCTGTCATGTTTAAACTCTAGTTAGTACCAGTCATGTTAAAACTCTAGTTAAAACCAGTCATGCTTAAACTCTAGTTAGTACCAGTCATGTTAAAACTCTAGTTAGTACCTGTCATGTTTAAACTCTAGTTAGTACCAGTCATGTTAAAACTCTGGTTAGTACTTGTCATGTTTAAACTCTAGTTAGTACCAGTCATTTTAAAACTCTAGTTAGTACCTGTCATCATGTTTAAACTCTGGTTAGTACCTGTCATGTTAAAACTCTAGTTAGTACCAGTCATGTTAAAACTCTAGTTAGTACCAGTCATGTTTATACTCTGGTTAGTACCTGTCATGTTTAAACTCTGGTTAGTACCTGACATGTTTAAACTCTAGTTAGTACCTGTCATGTTAAAACTCTAGTTAGTACCAGTCATGTTAAAACTCTAGTTAAAACCAGTCATGCTTAAACTCTAGTTAGTACCAGTCATGTTAAAACTCTAGTTAAAACCAGTCATGCTTAAACTCTAGTTAGTACCAGTCATGCTTAAACTCTACGTAGTACCTGTCACGTTAAAACTCTAGTTAGTACTAACATGTCTAAATTCTAGCTAGTACCAGTTATGTTTAAACTCTAGTTAAACATAACTGTTAGTACCTGAGATGAGAGTAGTTAGTTAGTACCTGTCATGTTTAAACTCTGGTTAGTACCAGTCATGTTTAAACTCTACGTAGTACCAGTCATGTTAAAACTCTAGTTAGTACTAACATGTCTAAATTCTAGTTAGTACCAGTTATGTTTAAACTCTAGTTAGTATCTGTCATGTTTAAACTCTAGTTAGTACCAGTCATGTTTAAACTCTAGTTAGTACCAGCCATGTTTAAACTCTGGTTAGTACCTGTCATGTTTATACTCTGGTTAGTACCTGTCATGTTTAAACTCTAGTTAGTACCAGTTATGTTTAAACTCTAGTTAGTACCGGTCATGTTTAAACTCTAGTTAGTACCAGTCATGTTTAAACTCTGGTTAGTACCTGTCATGTTTATACTCTGGTTAGTACCAGTCATGTTTAAACTCTAGTTAGTACCTGTCATGTTTACACTCTGGTTAGTACCTGTCATGTTTAAACTCTGGTTAGTACCTGTCATGTTTAAACTCTAGTTAGTACCAGTCATGTTTAAACTCTGGTTAGTACCAGTCATGCTTAAACTCTAGTTAGTACCAGTCATGTTAAAACTCTAATTAGTACCTGTCATGTTAAAACTCTAGTTAGTACCTGTCATGTTTAAAGTCTAGTTAGTACCTGTCATGTTAAAACTCTAATTAGTACCTGTCATGTTTAAACTCTAGTTAGTACCTGTCATGTTTAAACTCTAGTTAGTACCAGTCATGTTTAAACTCTGGTTAGTACCAGTCATGTTTAAACTCTGGTTAGTACCTGTCATGTTTAAACTCTAGTTAGTACCTGTCATGTTTAAACTCTAGTTAGTACCAGTCATGTTTAAACTCTAGTTAGTACCAGTCATGTTAAAACTCTAATTAGTACCTGTCATGTTAAAACTCTAGTTAGTACCTGTCATGTTAAAACTCTAGTTAGTACCTGTCATGTTTAAACTCTAGTTAGTACCTGTCATGTTTAAACTCTAGTTAGTACCTGTCATGTTTAAACTCTGGTTAGTACCTGTCATTTTAAAACTCTAGTTAGTAACTGTCATGTTTAAACTCTGGTTAGTACCTGTCATGTTTAAACTCTAGTTACTACCTGTCATGTTAAAACTCTAGTTAGTACCAGTCATGTTTAAACTCTAGTTAGTACCAGTCATGTTTAAACTCTAGTTAGTAACTGTCATGTTTAAACTCTGGTTAGTACCTGTCATGTTAAACTCTAGTTAGTACCTGTCATGTTAAAACTCTAGTTAGTACCAGTCATGTTTAAACTCTAGTTAGTACCAGTCATGTTTAAACTCTAGTTAGTACCTGTCATGTTTAAACTCTAGTTAGTACCTGTCATGTTTAAACTCTAGTTGGTACCGGTCATGTTTAAACTCTGGTTAGTACCTGTCATGTTTATACTCTGGTTAGTACCAGTCATGTTTAAACTCTAGTTAGTACCTGTCATGTTTTAACTCTGGTTAGTACCAGTCATGTTTAAACTCTAGTTAGTACCTGTCATGTTTAAACTCTAGTTAGTACCAGTCATGTTTAAACTTTGGTTAGTACCAGTCATGTTAAAAGTCTAATTAGTACCTGTCATGTTAAAACTCTAGTTAGTACCTGTCATGTTTAAACTCTAGTTAGTACCAGTCATGTTTAAACTCTAGTTAGTACCAGTCATGTTTAAACTCTGGTTAGTACCAGTCATGTTTAAACTCTAGTTAGTACCTGTCATGTTTAAACTCTAGTTAGTACCAGTCATGTTTAAACTCTGGTTAGTACCAGTCATGTTTAAACTCTAGTTAGTACCAGTCATGTTTAAACTCTAGTTAGTACCAGTCATGTTAAAACTCTAATTAGTACCTGTCATGTTAAAACTCTAGTTAGTACCTGTCATGTTAAAACTCTAGTTAGTACCTGTCATGTTTAAACTCTAGTTAGTACCTGTCATGTTTAAACTCTAGTTAGTACCTGTCATGTTTAAACTCTGGTTAGTACCTGTCATTTTAAAACTCTAGTTAGTAACTGTCATGTTTAAACTCTGGTTAGTACCTGTCATGTTTAAACTCTAGTTAGTACCTGTCATGTTAAAACTCTAGTTAGTACCAGTCATGTTTAAACTCTAGTTAGTACCAGTCATGTTTAAACTCTAGTTAGTACCAGTCATGTTTAAACTCTAGTTAGTACCTGTCATGTTTAAACTCTAGTTAGTACCAGTCATGTTAAAACTCTGGTTAGTACCTGTCATGTTTAAACTCTAGTTAGTACCTGACATGTTTAAACTCTAGTTAGTACCTGTCATGTTTAAACTCTAGTTAGTACCAGTCATGTTAAAACTCTGGTGAGTACCTGTCATGTTTAAACTCTAGTTAGTACCATACATGTTTAAACTCTAGTTAGTACCTGTCATGTTTAAACTCTAGTTAGTACCTTTCATGTTAAAACTCTAGTTAGTACCAGTCATGTTAAAACTCTAGTTAGTACCTGTCATGTTTAAACTCTAGTTAGTACCAGTCATGTTAAATCTCTGGTTAGTACCAGTCATGTTTAAACTCTAGTTAGTACCAGTCATGTTCAAACTCTAGTTAGTACCTGTCATCATGTTTAAACTCTAGTTAGTACCTGTCATGTTTAAACTCTAGTTAGTACCTGTCATGTTAAAACTCTAGTTAGTACCAGTCATGTTAAAACTCTAGTTAGTTCCAGTCATGTTTAAACTCTGGTTAGTACCTGTCATGTTTAAACTCTAGTTAGTACCTGTCATGTTTAAACTCTAGTTAGTACCAGTCATGTTAAAACTCTAGTTAAAACCAGTCATGCTTAAACTCTAGTTAGTACCAGTCATGTTAAAACTCTAGTTAAAACCAGTCATGCTTAAACTCTAGTTAGTACCAGTCATGCTTAAACTCTACGTAGTACCTGTCACGTTAAAACTCTAGTTAGTACTAACATGTCTAAATTCTAGCTAGTACCAGTTATGTTTAAACTCTAGTTAAACATAACTGTTAGTACCTGAGATGAGAGTAGTTAGTTAGTACCTGTCATGTTTAAACTCTAGTTAGTACCTGTCATGTTTAAACTCTAGTTAGTACCAGTCATGTTTAAACTTTGGTTAGTACCAGTCATGTTAAAAGTCTAATTAGTACCTGTCATGTTAAAACTCTAGTTAGTACCTGTCATGTTTAAACTCTAGTTAGTACCAGTCATGTTTAAACTCTAGTTAGTACCAGTCATGTTTAAACTCTGGTTAGTACCAGTCATGTTTAAACTCTAGTTAGTACCTGTCATGTTTAAACTCTAGTTAGTACCAGTCATGTTTAAACTCTGGTTAGTACCAGTCATGTTTAAACTCTAGTTAGTACCAGTCATGTTTAAACTCTAGTTAGTACCAGTCATGTTAAAACTCTAATTAGTACCTGTCATGTTAAAACTCTAGTTAGTACCTGTCATGTTAAAACTCTAGTTAGTACCTGTCATGTTTAAACTCTAGTTAGTACCTGTCATGTTTAAACTCTAGTTAGTACCTGTCATGTTTAAACTCTGGTTAGTACCTGTCATTTTAAAACTCTAGTTAGTAACTGTCATGTTTAAACTCTGGTTAGTACCTGTCATGTTTAAACTCTAGTTAGTACCTGTCATGTTAAAACTCTAGTTAGTACCAGTCATGTTTAAACTCTAGTTAGTACCAGTCATGTTTAAACTCTAGTTAGTACCAGTCATGTTTAAACTCTAGTTAGTACCTGTCATGTTTAAACTCTAGTTAGTACCAGTCATGTTAAAACTCTGGTTAGTACCTGTCATGTTTAAACTCTAGTTAGTACCTGACATGTTTAAACTCTAGTTAGTACCTGTCATGTTTAAACTCTAGTTAGTACCAGTCATGTTAAAACTCTGGTGAGTACCTGTCATGTTTAAACTCTAGTTAGTACCATACATGTTTAAACTCTAGTTAGTACCTGTCATGTTTAAACTCTAGTTAGTACCTTTCATGTTAAAACTCTAGTTAGTACCAGTCATGTTAAAACTCTAGTTAGTACCTGTCATGTTTAAACTCTAGTTAGTACCAGTCATGTTAAATCTCTGGTTAGTACCAGTCATGTTTAAACTCTAGTTAGTACCAGTCATGTTCAAACTCTAGTTAGTACCTGTCATCATGTTTAAACTCTAGTTAGTACCTGTCATGTTTAAACTCTAGTTAGTACCTGTCATGTTAAAACTCTAGTTAGTACCAGTCATGTTAAAACTCTAGTTAGTTCCAGTCATGTTTAAACTCTGGTTAGTACCTGTCATGTTTAAACTCTAGTTAGTACCTGTCATGTTTAAACTCTAGTTAGTACCAGTCATGTTAAAACTCTAGTTAAAACCAGTCATGCTTAAACTCTAGTTAGTACCAGTCATGTTAAAACTCTAGTTAAAACCAGTCATGCTTAAACTCTAGTTAGTACCAGTCATGCTTAAACTCTACGTAGTACCTGTCACGTTAAAACTCTAGTTAGTACTAACATGTCTAAATTCTAGCTAGTACCAGTTATGTTTAAACTCTAGTTAAACATAACTGTTAGTACCTGAGATGAGAGTAGTTAGTTAGTACCTGTCATGTTTAAACTCTGGTTAGTACCAGTCATGTTTAAACTCTACGTAGTACCTGTCACGTTAAAACTCTAGTTAGTACTAACATGTCTAAATTGTAGCTAGTACCAGTCATGCTTAAACTCTACGTAGTACCTGTCACGTTAAAACTCTAGTTAGTACTAACATGTCTAAATTCTAGCTAGTACCAGTTATGTTTAAACTCTAGTTAAACATAACTGTTAGTACCTGAGATGAGAGTAGTTAGTTAGTACCTGTCATGTTTAAACTCTGGTTAGTACCAGTCATGTTTAAACTCTACGTAGTACCAGTCATGTTAAACTCTAGTTAGTACTAACATGTCTAAATTCTAGTTAGTACCAGTTATGTTTAAACTCTAGTTAGTATCTGTCATGTTTAAACTCTAGTTTGTACCAGTCATGTTTAAACTCTAGTTAGTACCAGCCATGTTTAAACTCTGGTTAGTACCTGTCATGTTTAAACTCTAGTTAGTACCAGTTATGTTTAAACTCTAATTAGTACCTGTCATGTTAAAACTCTAGTTAGTACCAGTCATGTTTAAACTCTAGTTAGTACCAGTCATGTTTAAACTCTGGTTAGTACCAGTCATGTTTAAACTCTAGTTAGTACCAGCCATGTTTAAACTCTAGTTAGTACCTGTCATGTTAAAACTCTGGTTAGTACCTGTCATGTTTAAACTCTAGTTAGTACCAGTCATGTTAAAACTCTAGTTAGTACCTGTCATCATGTTTAAACTCTAGTTAGTACCTGTCATGTTTAAACTCTAGTTAGTACCTGTCTGTTAAAACTCTAGTTAGTACCAGTCATGTTTAAACTCTAGTTAGTACCTGTCATGTTTAAACTCTAGTTTGTACCTGACATGTTTAAACTTTAGTTAGTACCTGTCATGTTTAAACTCTAGTTAGTACCAGTCATGTTAAAACTCAAGTTAAAACCAGTCATGCTTAAACTCTAGTTAGTACCAGTCATGTTAAAACTCTAGTTAAAACCAGTCATGTTAAAACTCTAGTTACAACCAGTCATGCTTAAACTCTACGTAGTACCTGTCATGTTAAACTCTAGTTAGTACTAACATGTCTAAATTCTAGTTAGTACCAGTTATGTTTAAACTCTAGTTAGTATCTGTCATGTTTAAACTCTAATTAGTACCAGTCATGTTTAATCTCTAGTTAGTACCAGCCATGTTTAAACTCTGGTTAGTACCTGTCATGTTTAAACTCTGGTTAGTACCTGTCATGTTTAAACTCTAGTTAGTACCAGTTATGTTTAAACTCTAGTTAGTACCGGTCATGTTTAAACTCTAGTTAGTACCGGTCATGTTTAAACTCTGGTTAGTACCTGTCATGTTTATACTCTGGTTAGTACCAGTTATGTTTAAACTTTAGTTAGTACCGGTCATGTTAAACTCTGGTTAGTACCTGTCATGTTTAAACTCTAGTTAGTACCAGTCATGTTTAAACTTTGGTTAGTACCAGTCATGTTTAAACTCTAGTTAGTACCAGTCATGTTAAAAGTCTAATTAGTACCTGTCATGTTAAAACTCTAGTTAGTACCTGTCATGTTTAAACTCTAGTTAGTACCAGTCATGTTTAAACTCTAGTTAGTACCAGTCATGTTTAAACTCTGGTTAGTACCAGTCATGTTTAAACTCTAGTTAGTACCAGTCATGTTTAAACTCTAGTTAGTACCAGTCATGTTTAAACTCTGGTTAGTACCAGTCATGTTTAAACTCTAGTTAGTACCAGTCATGTTTAAACTCTAGTTAGTACCAGTCATGTTAAAACTCTAATTAGTACCTGTCATGTTAAAACTCTAGTTAGTACCTGTCATGTTAAAACTCTAGTTAGTACCTGTCATGTTTAAACTCTAGTTAGTACCTGTCATGTTTAAACTCTAGTTAGTACCTGTCATGTTTAAACTCTGGTTAGTACCTGTCATTTTAAAACTCTAGTTAGTAACTGTCATGTTTAAACTCTGGTTAGTACCTGTCATGTGTAAACTCTAGTTAGTACCTGTCATGTTCAAACTCTAGTTAGTACCAGTCATGTTTAAACTCTAGTTAGTACCTGTCATGTTTTAACTCTGGTTAGTACCAGTCATGTTTAAACTCTAGTTAGTACCTGTCATGTTAAACTCTGGTTAGTACCTGTCATGTTTAAACTCTAGTTAGTACCTGACATGTTTAAACTCTAGTTAGTACCTGACATGTTTAAACTCTAGTTAGTACCTGTCATGTTTAAACTCTAGTTAGTACCAGTCATGTTTAAACTCTGGTTAGTACCTGTCATGTTTAAACTCTAGTTAGTACCTGACATGTTTAAACTCTAGTTAGTACCTGTCATGTTTAAACTCTAGTTAGTACCTTTCATGTTTAAACTCTAGTTAGTATCTGTCATGTTTAAACTCTAGTTAGTACCAGTCATGTTAAATCTCTGGTTAGTACCAGTCATGTTTAAACTCTGGTTAGTACCAGTCATGTTAAAACTCTAGTTAGTACCAGTCATGTTAAAACTCTAGTTAGTACCAGTCATGTTTAAACTCTGGTTAGTACCTGTCATGTTTAAACTCTGGTTAGTACCTGTCATGTTTAAACTCTAGTTAGTACCGGTTATGTTTAAACTCTAGTTAGTACCGGTCATGTTTAAACTCTAGTTAGTACCGGTCATGTTTAAACTCTGGTTAGTACCTGTCATGTTTATACTCTGGTAAGTACCAGTCATGTTTAAACTCTAGTTAGTACCAGTCATGTTTAAACTCTAGTTAGTACCAGTCATGTTAAAAGTCTAATTAGTACCTGTCATGTTAAAACTCTAGTTAGTACCTGTCATGTTTAAACTCTAGTTAGTACCTGTCATGTTTAAACTCTAGTTAGTACCAGTCATGTTTAAACTCTGGTTAGTACCTGTCATGTTTAAACTCTGGTTAGTACCTGTCATGTTTAAACTCTAGTTAGTACCGGTTATGTTTAAACTCTAGTTAGTACCGGTCATGTTTAAACTCTAGTTAGTACCGGTCATGTTTAAACTCTGGTTAGTACCTGTCATGTTTATACTCTGGTAAGTACCAGTCATGTTTAAACTCTAGTTAGTACCAGTCATGTTTAAACTCTAGTTAGTACCAGTCATGTTAAAAGTCTAATTAGTACCTGTCATGTTAAAACTCTAGTTAGTACCTGTCATGTTTAAACTCTAGTTAGTACCTGTCATGTTTAAACTCTAGTTAGTACCAGTCATGTTTAAACTCTAGTTAGTACCAGTCATGTTTAAACTCTGGTTAGTACCAGTCATGTTTAAACTCTAGTTAGTACCAGTCATGTTTAAACTCTAGTTAGTACCAGTCATGTTAAAACTCTAATTAGTACCTGTCATGTTAAAACTCTAGTTAGTACCTGTCATGTTAAAACTCTAGTTAGTACCTGTCATGTTTAAACTCTAGTTAGTACCTGTCATGTTTAAACTCTAGTTAGTACCTGTCATGTTTAAACTCTGGTTAGTACCTGTCATTTTAAAACTCTAGTTAGTAACTGTCATGTTTAAACTCTGGTTAGTACCTGTCATGTTTAAACTCTAGTTAGTACCTGTCATGTTTAAACTCTAGTTAGTACCAGTCATGTTTAAACTCTAGTTAGTACCTGTCATGTTTAAACTCTAGTTAGTACCTGTCATGTTTAAACTCTAGTTGGTACCGGTCATGTTTAAACTCTGGTTAGTACCTGTCATGTTTATACTCTGGTTAGTACCAGTCATGTTTAAACTCTAGTTAGTACCTGTCATGTTTTAACTCTGGTTAGTACCAGTCATGTTTAAACTCTAGTTAGTACCTGTCATGTTTAAACTCTAGTTAGTACCAGTCATGTTTAAACTTTGGTTAGTACCAGTCATGTTTAAACTCTAGTTAGTACCAGTCATGTTAAAAGTCTAATTAGTACCTGTCATGTTAAAACTCTAGTTAGTACCTGTCATGTTTAAACTCTAGTTAGTACCAGTCATGTTTAAACTCTAGTTAGTACCAGTCATGTTTAAACTCTGGTTAGTACCAGTCATGTTTAAACTCTAGTTAGTACCTGTCATGTTTAAACTCTAGTTAGTACCAGTCATGTTTAAACTCTAGTTAGTACCAGTCATGTTTAAACTCTGGTTAGTACCAGTCATGTTTAAACTCTAGTTAGTACCAGTCATGTTTAAACTCTAGTTAGTACCAGTCATGTTAAAACTCTAATTAGTACCTGTCATGTTAAAACTCTAGTTAGTACCTGTCATGTTAAAACTCTAGTTAGTACCTGTCATGTTTAAACTCTAGTTAGTACCTGTCATGTTTAAACTCTAGTTAGTACCTGTCATGTTTAAACTCTGGTTAGTACCTGTCATTTTAAAACTCTAGTTAGTAACTGTCATGTTTAAACTCTGGTTAGTACCTGTCATGTTTAAACTCTAGTTAGTACCTGTCATGTTAAAACTCTAGTTAGTACCAGTCATGTTTAAACTCTAGTTAGTACCTGTCATGTTTAAACTCTAGTTAGTACCTGTCATGTTTAAACTCTAGTTAGTACCAGTCATGTTAAAACTCTGGTTAGTACCTGTCATGTTTAAACTCTAGTTAGTACCTGACATGTTTAAACTCTAGTTAGTACCTGTCATGTTTAAACTCTAGTTAGTACCAGTCATGTTAAAACTCTGGTTAGTACCTGTCATGTTTAAACTCTAGTTAGTACCATACATGTTTAAACTCTAGTTAGTACCTGTCATGTTTAAACTCTAGTTAGTACCTGTCATGTTAAAACTCTAGTTAGTACCAGTCATGTTAAAACTCTAGTTAGTACCTGTCATGTTTAAACTCTAGTTAGTACCAGTCATGTTAAATCTCTGGTTAGTACCAGTCATGTTTAAACTCTAGTTAGTACCAGTCATGTTAAAACTCTAGTTAGTACCTGTCATCATGTTTAAACTCTAGTTAGTACCTGTCATGTTTAAACTCTAGTTAGTACCTGTCATGTTAAAACTCTAGTTAGTACCAGTCATGTTAAAACTCTAGTTAGTTCCAGTCATGTTTAAACTCTGGTTAGTACCTGTCATGTTTAAACTCTAGTTAGTACCTGACATGTTTAAACTCTAGTTAGTACCTGTCATGTTTAAACTCTAGTTAGTACCAGTCATGTTAAAACTCTAGTTAGTACCTGTCATGTTTAAACTCTAGTTAGTACCAGTCATGTTTAAACTTTGGTTAGTACCAGTCATGTTTAAACTCTAGTTAGTACCAGTCATGTTAAAAGTCTAATTAGTACCTGTCATGTTTAAACTCTAGTTAGTACCTGTCATGTTTAAACTCTAGTTAGTACCAGTCATGTTTAAACTCTAGTTAGTACCAGTCATGTTTAAACTCTGGTTAGTACCAGTCATGTTTAAACTCTAGTTAGTACCTGTCATGTTTAAACTCTAGTTAGTACCAGTCATGTTTAAACTCTAGTTAGTACCAGTCATGTTTAAACTCTGGTTAGTACCAGTCATGTTTAAACTCTAGTTAGTACCAGTCATGTTTAAACTCTAGTTAGTACCTGTCATGTTAAAACTCTAGTTAGTACCTGTCATGTTTAAACTCTAGTTAGTACCAGTCATGTTTAAACTCTAGTTAGTACCAGTCATGTTTAAACTCTGGTTAGTACCAGTCATGTTTAAACTCTAGTTAGTACCTGTCATGTTTAAACTCTAGTTAGTACCAGTCATGTTTAAACTCTGGTTAGTACCAGTCATGTTTAAACTCTAGTTAGTACCTGTCATGTTTAAACTCTAGTTAGTACCAGTCATGTTTAAACTCTAGTTAGTACCAGTCATGTTTAAACTCTGGTTAGTACCAGTCATGTTTAAACTCTAGTTAGTACCAGTCATGTTTAAACTCTAGTTAGTACCAGTCATGTTAAAACTCTAATTAGTACCTGTCATGTTAAAACTCTAGTTAGTACCTGTCATGTTAAAACTCTAGTTAGTACCTGTCATGTTTAAACTCTAGTTAGTACCTGTCATGTTTAAACTCTAGTTAGTACTTGTCATGTTTAAACTCTAATTAGTACCTGTCATTTTAAAACTCTAGTTAGTAACTGTCATGTTTAAACTCTGGTTAGTACCAGTCATGTTTAAACTCTGGTTAGTACCAGTCATGTTTAAACTCTAGTTAGTACCAGTCATGTTTAAACTCTAGTTAGTACCTGTCATGTTAAAACTCTAGTTAGTACCAGTCATGTTTAAACTCTAGTTAGTACCAGTCATGTTTAAACTCTGGTTAGTACCAGTCATGTTTAAACTCTAGTTAGTACCTGTCATGTTTAAACTCTAGTTAGTACCAGTCATGTTTAAACTCTAGTTAGTACCAGTCATGTTTAAACTCTGGTTAGTACCAGTCATGTTTAAACTCTAGTTAGTACCAGTCATGTTTAAACTCTAGTTAGTACCTGTCATGTTAAAACTCTAGTTAGTACCAGTCATGTTTAAACTCTAGTTAGTACCAGTCATGTTTAAACTCTAGTTAGTACCAGTCATGTTTAAACTCTGGTTAGTACCAGTCATGTTTAAACTCTAGTTAGTACCTGTCATGTTTAAACTCTAGTTAGTACCAGTCATGTTTAAACTCTAGTTAGTACCAGTCATGTTTAAACTCTGGTTAGTACCAGTCATGTTTAAACTCTAGTTAGTACCTGTCATGTTTAAACTCTAGTTAGTACCAGTCATGTTTAAACTCTAGTTAGTAACAGTCATGTTTAAACTCTGGTTAGTACCAGTCATGTTTAAACTCTAGTTAGTACCAGTCATGTTTAAACTCTAGTTAGTACCAGTCATGTTAAAACTCTAATTAGTACCTGTCATGTTAAAACTCTAGTTAGTACCTGTCATGTTAAAACTCTAGTTAGTACCTGTCATGTTTAAACTCTAGTTAGTACCTGTCATGTTTAAACTCTAGTTAGTACCTGTCATGTTTAAACTCTGGTTAGTACCTGTCATTTTAAAACTCTAGTTAGTAACTGTCATGTTTAAACTCTGGTTAGTACCTGTCATGTTTAAACTCTAGTTAGTACCTGTCATGTTAAAACTCTAGTTAGTACCAGTCATGTTTAAACTCTAGTTAGTACCTGTCATGTTTAAACTCTAGTTAGTACCTGTCATGTTTAAACTCTAGTTAGTACCAGTCATGTTAAAACTCTGGTTAGTACCTGTCATGTTTAAACTCTAGTTAGTACCTGACATGTTTAAACTCTAGTTAGTACCTGTCATGTTTAAACTCTAGTTAGTACCAGTCATGTTAAAACTCTGGTTAGTACCAGTCATGTTTAAACTCTAGTTAGTACCATACATGTTTAAACTCTAGTTAGTACCTGTCATGTTTAAACTCTAGTTAGTACCTTTCATGTTAAAACTCTAGTTAGTACCAGTCATGTTAAAACTCTAGTTAGTACCTGTCATGTTTAAACTCTAGTTAGTACCAGTCATGTTAAATCTCTGGTTAGTACCAGTCATGTTTAAACTCTAGTTAGTACCAGTCATGTTAAAACTCTAGTTAGTACCTGTCATCATGTTTAAACTCTAGTTAGTACCTGTCATGTTAAAACTCTAGTTAGTACCAGTCATGTTAAAACTCTAGTTAGTACCAGTCATGTTAAAACTCTAGTTAGTTCCAGTCATGTTTAAACTCTGGTTAGTACCTGTCATGTTTAAACTCTAGTTAGTACCTGACATGTTTAAACTCTAGTTAGTACCTGTCATGTTTAAACTCTAGTTAGTACCAGTCATGTTAAAACTCTAGTTAGTACCTGTCATGTTTAAACTCTAGTTAGTACCAGTCATGTTTAAACTTTGGTTAGTACCAGTCATGTTTAAACTCTAGTTAGTACCAGTCATGTTAAAAGTCTAATTAGTACCTGTCATGTTAAAACTCTAGTTAGTACCTGTCATGTTTAAACTCTAGTTAGTACCAGTCATGTTTAAACTCTGGTTAGTACCAGTCATGTTTAAACTCTAGTTAGTACCTGTCATGTTTAAACTCTAGTTAGTACCAGTCATGTTTAAACTCTAGTTAGTACCAGTCATGTTTAAACTCTGGTTAGTACCAGTCATGTTTAAACTCTAGTTAGTACCTGTCATGTTTAAACTCTAGTTAGTACCTGTCATGTTTAAACTCTACGTAGTACCAGTCATGTTTAAACTCTAGTTAGTACCAGTCATGTTTAAACTCTGGTTAGTACCAGTCATGTTTAAACTCTAGTTAGTACCTGTCATGTTTAAACTCTAGTTAGTACCTGTCATGTTTAAACTCTAGTTAGTACCAGTCATGTTTAAACTCTGGTTAGTACCAGTCATGTTTAAACTCTGGTTAGTACCAGTCATGTTTAAACTCTAGTTAGTACCAGTCATGTTTAAACTCTAGTTAGTACCAGTCATGTTAAAACTCTAATTAGTACCTGTCATGTTAAAACTCTAGTTAGTACCTGTCATGTTAAAACTCTAGTTAGTACCTGTCATGTTTAAACTCTAGTTAGTACCTGTCATGTTTAAACTCTAGTTAGTACCTGTCATGTTTAAACTCTGGTTAGTACCTGTCATTTTAAAACTCTAGTTAGTAACTGTCATGTTTAAACTCTGGTTAGTACCTGTCATGTTTAAACTCTAGTTAGTACCTGTCATGTTAAAACTCTAGTTAGTACCAGTCATGTTTAAACTCTAGTTAGTACCTGTCATGTTTAAACTCTAGTTAGTACCTGTCATGTTTAAACTCTAGTTAGTACCAGTCATGTTAAAACTCTGGTTAGTACCTGTCATGTTTAAACTCTAGTTAGTACCATACATGTTTAAACTCTAGTTAGTACCTGTCATGTTTAAACTCTAGTTAGTACCTTTCATGTTAAAACTCTAGTTAGTACCAGTCATGTTAAAACTCTAGTTAGTACCTGTCATGTTTAAACTCTAGTTAGTACCAGTCATGTTAAATCTCTGGTTAGTACCAGTCATGTTTAAACTCTAGTTAGTACCAGTCATGTTAAAACTCTAGTTAGTACCTGTCATCATGTTTAAACTCTAGTTAGTACCTGTCATGTTTAAACTCTAGTTAGTACCTGTCATGTTAAAACTCTAGTTAGTACCAGTCATGTTAAAACTCTAGTTAGTTCCAGTCATGTTTAAACTCTGGTTAGTACCTGTCATGTTTAAACTCTAGTTAGTACCTGACATGTTTAAACTCTAGTTAGTACCTGTCATGTTTAAACTCTAGTTAGTACCAGTCATGTTAAAACTCTAGTTAAAACCAGTCATGCTTAAACTCTAGTTAGTACCAGTCATGTTAAAACTCTAGTTAAAACCAGTCATGCTTAAACTCTAGTTAGTACCAGTCATGCTTAAACTCGCCGTAGTACCTGTCACGTTAAAACTCTAGTTAGTACTAACATGTCTAAATTCTAGCTAGTACCAGTTATGTTTAAACTCTAGTTAAACATAACTGTTAGTACCTGAGATGAGAGTAGTTAGTTAGTACCTGTCATGTTTAAACTCTGGTTAGTACCAGTCATGTTTAAACTCTACGTAGTACCTGTCACGTTAAAACTCTAGTTAGTACTAACATGTCTAAATTCTAGCTAGTACCAGTCATGCTTAAACTCTACGTAGTACCTGTCACGTTAAAACTCTAGTTAGTACTAACATGTCTAAATTCTAGCTAGTACCAGTCATGTTTAAACTCTAGTTAGTACCAGTCATGTTTAAACTCTGGTTAGTACCAGTCATGTTTAAACTCTAGTTAGTACCAGTCATGTTTAAACTCTAGTTAGTACCAGTCATGTTAAAACTCTAATTAGTACCTGTCATGTTAAAACTCTAGTTAGTACCTGTCATGTTAAAACTCTAGTTAGTACCTGTCATGTTTAAACTCTAGTTAGTACCTGTCATGTTTAAACTCTAGTTAGTACCTGTCATGTTTAAACTCTGGTTAGTACCTGTCATTTTAAAACTCTAGTTAGTAACTGTCATGTTTAAACTCTGGTTAGTACCTGTCATGTTTAAACTCTAGTTAGTACCTGTCATGTTAAAACTCTAGTTAGTACCAGTCATGTTTAAACTCTAGTTAGTACCAGTCATGTTTAAACTCTAGTTAGTACCTGTCATGTTTAAACTCTAGTTAGTACCTGTCATGTTTAAACTCTAGTTAGTACCAGTCATGTTAAAACTCTGGTTAGTACCTGTCATGTTTAAACTCTAGTTAGTACCTGACATGTTTAAACTCTAGTTAGTACCTGTCATGTTTAAACTCTAGTTAGTACCAGTCATGTTAAAACTCTGGTTAGTACCTGTCATGTTTAAACTCTAGTTAGTACCATACATGTTTAAACTCTAGTTAGTACCTGTCATGTTTAAACTCTAGTTAGTACCTTTCATGTTAAAACTCTAGTTAGTACCAGTCATGTTAAAACTCTAGTTAGTACCTGTCATGTTTAAACTCTAGTTAGTACCAGTCATGTTAAATCTCTGGTTAGTACCAGTCATGTTAAAACTCTAGTTAGTACCAGTCATGTTTAAACTCTAGTTAGTACCTGTCATGTTTAAACTCTAGTTAGTACCTGTCATGTTTAAACTCTAGTTAGTACCTGTCATGTTTAAACTCTAGTTAGTACCAGTCATGTTAAAACTCTGGTTAGTACCTGTCATGTTTAAACTCTAGTTAGTACCTGTCATGTTTAAACTCTAGTTAGTACCAGTCATGTTTAAACTCTAGTTAGTACCAGTCATGTTTAAACTCTGGTTAGTACCAGTCATGTTTAAACTCTAGTTAGTACCTGTCATGTTTAAACTCTAGTTAGTACCTGTCATGTTTAAACTCTACGTAGTACCAGTCATGTTTAAACTCTAGTTAGTACCAGTCATGTTTAAACTCTGGTTAGTACCAGTCATGTTTAAACTCTAGTTAGTACCTGTCATGTTTAAACTCTAGTTAGTACCTGTCATGTTTAAACTCTAGTTAGTACCAGTCATGTTTAAACTCTGGTTAGTACCAGTCATGTTTAAACTCTGGTTAGTACCAGTCATGTTTAAACTCTAGTTAGTACCAGTCATGTTTAAACTCTAGTTAGTACCAGTCATGTTAAAACTCTAATTAGTACCTGTCATGTTAAAACTCTAGTTAGTACCTGTCATGTTAAAACTCTAGTTAGTACCTGTCATGTTTAAACTCTAGTTAGTACCTGTCATGTTTAAACTCTAGTTAGTACCTGTCATGTTTAAACTCTGGTTAGTACCTGTCATTTTAAAACTCTAGTTAGTAACTGTCATGTTTAAACTCTGGTTAGTACCTGTCATGTTTAAACTCTAGTTAGTACCTGTCATGTTAAAACTCTAGTTAGTACCAGTCATGTTTAAACTCTAGTTAGTACCTGTCATGTTTAAACTCTAGTTAGTACCTGTCATGTTTAAACTCTAGTTAGTACCAGTCATGTTAAAACTCTGGTTAGTACCTGTCATGTTTAAACTCTAGTTAGTACCATACATGTTTAAACTCTAGTTAGTACCTGTCATGTTTAAACTCTAGTTAGTACCTTTCATGTTAAAACTCTAGTTAGTACCAGTCATGTTAAAACTCTAGTTAGTACCTGTCATGTTTAAACTCTAGTTAGTACCAGTCATGTTAAATCTCTGGTTAGTACCAGTCATGTTTAAACTCTAGTTAGTACCAGTCATGTTAAAACTCTAGTTAGTACCTGTCATCATGTTTAAACTCTAGTTAGTACCTGTCATGT
Organism: Telmatherina bonti; assembly: GCF_933228915.1. Classification (NCBI taxonomy): domain Eukaryota; kingdom Metazoa; phylum Chordata; class Actinopteri; order Atheriniformes; family Telmatherinidae; genus Telmatherina; species Telmatherina bonti. The sequence continues at coordinate 27,539,051 of NC_136632.1, read as the reverse complement.
TTAAACTCTAGTTAGTACCTGTCATGTTAAAACTCTAGTTAGTACCAGTCATGTTAAAACTCTAGTTAGTTCCAGTCATGTTTAAACTCTGGTTAGTACCTGTCATGTTTAAACTCTAGTTAGTACCTGACATGTTTAAACTCTAGTTAGTACCTGTCATGTTTAAACTCTAGTTAGTACCAGTCATGTTAAAACTCTAGTTAAAACCAGTCATGCTTAAACTCTAGTTAGTACCAGTCATGTTAAAACTCTAGTTAAAACCAGTCATGCTTAAACTCTAGTTAGTACCAGTCATGCTTAAACTCTACGTAGTACCTGTCACGTTAAAACTCTAGTTAGTACTAACATGTCTAAATTCTAGCTAGTACCAGTTATGTTTAAACTCTAGTTAAACATAACTGTTAGTACCTGAGATGAGAGTAGTTAGTTAGTACCTGTCATGTTTAAACTCTGGTTAGTACCAGTCATGTTTAAACTCTACGTAGTACCTGTCACGTTAAAACTCTAGTTAGTACTAACATGTCTAAATTCTAGCTAGTACCAGTCATGCTTAAACTCTACGTAGTACCTGTCACGTTAAAACTCTAGTTAGTACTAACATGTCTAAATTCTAGCTAGTACCAGTCATGTTTAAACTCTAGTTAGTACCAGTCATGTTTAAACTCTGGTTAGTACCAGTCATGTTTAAACTCTAGTTAGTACCAGTCATGTTTAAACTCTAGTTAGTACCAGTCATGTTAAAACTCTAATTAGTACCTGTCATGTTAAAACTCTAGTTAGTACCTGTCATGTTTAAACTCTAGTTAGTACCTGTCATGTTTAAACTCTAGTCAGTACCTGTCATGTTTAAACTCTGGTTAGTACCTGTCATTTTAAAACTCTAGTTAGTAACTGTCATGTTTAAACTCTGGTTAGTACCTGTCATGTTTAAACTCTAGTTAGTACCTGTCATGTTAAAACTCTAGTTAGTACCAGTCATGTTTAAACTCTAGTTAGTACCAGTCATGTTTAAACTCTAGTTAGTACCTGTCATGTTTAAACTCTAGTTAGTACCTGTCATGTTTAAACTCTAGTTAGTACCAGTCATGTTAAAACTCTGGTTAGTACCTGTCATGTTTAAACTCTAGTTAGTACCTGACATGTTTAAACTCTAGTTAGTACCTGTCATGTTTAAACTCTAGTTAGTACCAGTCATGTTAAAACTCTGGTTAGTACCTGTCATGTTTAAACTCTAGTTAGTACCATACATGTTTAAACTCTAGTTAGTACCTGTCATGTTTAAACTCTAGTTAGTACCTTTCATGTTAAAACTCTAGTTAGTACCAGTCATGTTAAAACTCTAGTTAGTACCTGTCATGTTTAAACTCTAGTTAGTACCAGTCATGTTAAATCTCTGGTTAGTACCATTCATGTTAAAACTCTAGTTAGTACCAGTCATGTTTAAACTCTAGTTAGTACCTGTCATGTTTAAACTCTAGTTAGTACCTGTCATGTTTAAACTCTAGTTAGTACCTGTCATGTTTAAACTCTAGTTAGTACCAGTCATGTTAAAACTCTGGTTAGTACCTGTCATGTTTAAACTCTAGTTAGTACCTGACATGTTTAAACTCTAGTTAGTACCTGTCATGTTTAAACTCTAGTTAGTACCAGTCATGTTAAAACTCTGGTTAGTACCATACATGTTTAAACTCTAGTTAGTACCATACATGTTTAAACTCTAGTTAGTACCTGTCATGTTTAAACTCTAGTTAGTACCTTTCATGTTAAAACTCTAGTTAGTACCAGTCATGTTAAAACTCTAGTTAGTACCTGTCATGTTTAATCTCTGGTTAGTACCAGTCATGTTAAATCTCTGGTTAGTACCAGTCATGTTTAAACTCTAGTTAGTACCAGTCATGTTAAAACTCAAGTTAGTACCTGTCATCATGTTTAAACTCTGGTTAGTACCTGTCATGTTTAAACTCTAGTTAGTACCTGACATGTTTAAACTCTAGTTAGTACCTGTCATGTTTAAACTCTAGTTAGTACCTGTCATGTTAAAACTCTAGTTAAAACCAGTCATGCTTAAACTCTAGTTAGTACCAGTCATGTTAAACTCTAGTTAGTACTAACATGTCTAAATTCTAGTTAGTACCAGTTATGTTTAAACTCTAGTTAGTATCTGTCATGTTTAAACTCTAGTTTGTACCAGTCATGTTAAAACTCTAGTTAGTACCTGTCATCATGTTTAAACTCTAGTTAGTACCTGTCATGTTTAAACTCTAGTTAGTACCTGTCATGTTTAAACTCTGGTTAGTACCAGCCATGTTTAAACTCTACGTAGTACCAGTCATGTTAAACTCTAGTTAGTTCTAACATGTCTAAATTCTAGTTAGTACCAGTTATGTTTAAACTCTAGTTAGTATCTGTCATGTTTAAACTCTAGTTTGTACCAGTCATGTTTAAACTCTAGTTAGTACCAGCCATGTTTAAACTCTGGTTAGTACCTGTCATGTTTAAACTCTGGTTAGTACCTGTCATGTTTAAACTCTAGTTAGTACCAGTTATGTTTAAACTCTAATTAGTACCTGTCATGTTAAAACTCTAGTTAGTACCAGTCATGTTTAAACTCTAGTTAGTACCAGTCATGTTTAAACTCTGGTTAGTACCAGTCATGTTTAAACTCTAGTTAGTACCAGCCATGTTTAAACTCTAGTTAGTACCTGTCATGTTAAAACTCTAGTTAGTACCTGTCATGTTTAAACTCTAGTTAGTACCAGTCATGTTAAAACTCTAGTTAGTACCTGTCATCATGTTTAAACTCTAGTTAGTACCAGTCATGTTTAAACTCTAGTTAGTACCTGTCATGTTTAAACTCTAGTTTGTACCTGACATGTTTAAACTTTAGTTAGTACCTGTCATGTTTAAACTCTAGTTAGTACCAGTCATGTTAAAACTCAAGTTAAAACCAGTCATGCTTAAACTCTAGTTAGTACCAGTCATGTTAAAACTCTAGTTAAAACCAGTCATGTTAAAACTCTAGTTACAACCAGTCATGCTTAAACTCTACGTAGTACCTGTCACGTTAAAACTCTAGTTAGTACTAACATGTCTAAATTCTAGCTAGTACCAGTCATGCTTAAACTCTAGTTAGTACTAACATGTCTAAATTCTAGCTAGTACCTGTCATGTTTAAACTCTGGTTAGTACCAGTCATGTTTAAACTCTACGTAGTACCAGTCATGTTAAACTCTAGTTAGTACTAACATGTCTAAATTCTAGTTAGTACCAGTTATGTTTAAACTCTAGTTAGTACCTGTCATGTTTAAACTCTAGTTAGTACCTGTCATGTTTAAACTCTAGTTAGTACCAGCCATGTTTAAACTCTGGTTAGTACCTGTCATGTTTAAACTCTGGTTAGTACCTGTCGTGTTTAAACTCTAGTTAGTACCAGTTATGTTTAAACTCTAGTTAGTACCGGTCATGTTTAAACTCTAGTTAGTACCGGTCATGTTTAAACTCTGGTTAGTACCTGTCATGTTTATACTCTGGTTAGTACCTGTCATGTTTAAACTCTGGTTAGTACCTGTCATGTTTAAACTCTAGTTAGTACCAGTTATGTTTAAACTTTAGTTAGTACCGGTCATGTTAAACTCTGGTTTGTACCTGTCATGTTTAAACTCTAGTTAGTACCAGTCATGTTTAAACTTTGGTTAGTACCAGTCATGTTTAAACTCTAGTTAGTACCAGTCATGTTAAAAGTCTAATTAGTACCTGTCATGTTAAAACTCTAGTTAGTACCTGTCATGTTTAAACTCTAGTTAGTACCAGTCATGTTTAAACTCTAGTTAGTACCAGTCATGTTTAAACTCTGGTTAGTACCAGTCATGTTTAAACTCTAGTTAGTACCAGTCATGTTTAAACTCTAGTTAGTACCTGTCATGTTTAAACTCTGGTTAGTACCAGTCATGTTTAAACTCTAGTTAGTACCAGTCATGTTTAAACTCTAGTTAGTACCAGTCATGTTAAAACTCTAATTAGTACCTGTCATTTTAAAACTCTAGTTAGTACCTGTCATGTTAAAACTCTAGTTAGTACCTGTCATGTTTAAACTCTAGTTAGTACCTGTCATGTTTAAACTCTAGTTAGTACCTGTCATGTTTAAACTCTGGTTAGTACCTGTCATTTTAAAACTCTAGTTAGTAACTGTCATGTTTAAACTCTGGTTAGTACCTGTCATGTGTAAACTCTAGTTAGTACCTGTCATGTTAAAACTCTAGTTAGTACCAGTCATGTTTAAATTCTAGTTAGTACCTGTCATGTTTTAACTCTGGTTAGTACCAGTCATGTTTAAACTCTAGTTTGTACCTGTCATGTTAAACTCTGGTTAGTACCTGTCATGTTTAAACTCTAGTTAGTACCAGTCATGTTTAAACTTTGGTTAGTACCAGTCATGTTTAAACTCTAGTTAGTACCAGTCATGTTTAAACTCTAGTTAGTACCTGTCATGTTTAAACTCTAGTTAGTACCTGTCATGTTTAAACTCTGGTTAGTACCTGTCATTTTAAAACTCTAGTTAGTAACTGTCATGTTTAAACTCTGGTTAGTACCTGTCATGTTTAAACTCTAGTTAGTACCTGTCATGTTAAAACTCTAGTTAGTACCAGTCATGTTTAAACTCTAGTTAGTACCAGTCATGTTTAAACTCTAGTTAGTACCTGTCATGTTTAAACTCTAGTTAGTACCTGTCATGTTTAAACTCTAGTTAGTACCAGTCATGTTAAAACTCTGGTTAGTACCTGTCATGTTTAAACTCTAGTTAGTACCTGACATGTTTAAACTCTAGTTAGTACCTGTCATGTTTAAACTCTAGTTAGTACCAGTCATGTTAAAACTCTGGTTAGTACCTGTCATGTTTAAACTCTAGTTAGTACCTGACATGTTTAAACTCTAGTTAGTACCTGTCATGTTTAAACTCTAGTTAGTACCTTTCATGTTAAAACTCTAGTTAGTACCAGTCATGTTAAAACTCTAGTTAGTACCTGTCATGTTTAAACTCTAGTTAGTACCAGTCATGTTAAATCTCTGGTTAGTACCAGTCATGTTTAAACTCTAGTTAGTACCAGTCATGTTAAAACTCTAGTTAGTACCTGTCATCATGTTTAAACTCTAGTTAGTACCTGTCATGTTTAAACTCTAGTTAGTACCTGTCATGTTAAAACTCTAGTTAGTACCTGTCATGTTAAAACTCTAGTTAGTACCAGTCATGTTTAAACTCTGGTTAGTACCTGTCATGTTTAAACTCTAGTTAGTACCTGACATGTTTAAACTCTAGTTAGTACCTGTCATGTTTAAACTCTAGTTAGTACCAGTCATGTTAAAACTCTAGTTAAAACCAGTCATGCTTAAACTCTAGTTAGTACCAGTCATGTTAAAACTCTAGTTAAAACCAGTCATGCTTAAACTCTAGTTAGTACCAGTCATGCTTAAACTCTACGTAGTACCTGTCACGTTAAAACTCTAGTTAGTACTAACATGTCTAAATTCTAGCTAGTACCAGTTATGTTTAAACTCTAGTTAAACATAACTGTTAGTACCTGAGATGAGAGTAGTTAGTTAGTACCTGTCATGTTTAAACTCTGGTTAGTACCAGTCATGTTTAAACTCTACGTAGTACCAGTCATGTTAAAACTCTAGTTAGTACTAACATGTCTAAATTCTAGTTAGTAGCAGTTATGTTTAAACTCTAGTTAAACATAACTGTTAGTACCTGAGATGAGAGTAGTTAGTTAGTACCAGTCATGTTTAAAATCTGGTTAGTACCTGTCATGTTTAAACTCTAGTTTGTACCTGACATGTTTAAACTTTAGTTAGTACCTGTCATGTTTAAACTCTAGTTAGTACCAGTCATGTTTAAACTCTGGTTAGTACCAGTCATGTTTAAACTCTAGTTAGTACCAGCCATGTTTAAACTCTATTTAGTACCTGTCATGTTAAAACTCTAGTTAGTACCTGTCATGTTTAAACTCTAGTTAGTACCAGTCATGTTAAAACTCTAGTTAGTACCTGTCATCATGTTTAAACTCTAGTTAGTACCTGTCATGTTTAAACTCTAGTTAGTACCTGTCATGTTAAAACTCTAGTTAGTACCAGTCATGTTTAAACTCTGGTTAGTACCTGTCATGTTTAAACTCTAGTTTGTACCTGTCATGTTTAAACTCTAGTTAGTACCTGTCATGTTTAAACTCTAGTTAGTACCAGTCATGTTAAAACTCAAGTTAAAACCAGTCATGCTTAAACTCTAGTTAGTACCAGTCATGCTTAAACTCTACGTAGTACCTGTCACGTTAAAACTCTAGTTAGTACCTGTCATGTTTAAACTCTAGTTAGTACCAGTCATGTTTAAACTCTGGTTAGTACCAGTCATGTTTAAACTCTAGTTAGTACCAGCCATGTTTAAACTCTAGTTAGTACCAGTCATGTTAAAACTCTAGTTAGTACCTGTCATGTTTAAACTCTAGTTAGTACCAGTCATGTTAAAACTCTGGTTAGTACCAGTCATGTTTAAACTCTAGTTAGTACCAGTCATGTTAAAACTCTAGTTAGTACCTGTCATGTTTAAACTCTAGTTTGTACCTGACATGTTTAAACTTTAGTTAGTACCTGTCATGTTTAAACTCTAGTTAGTACCAGTCATGTTAAAACTCTAGTTAAAACCAGTCATGCTTAAACTCTAGTTAGTACCAGTCATGTTAAAACTCTAGTTACAACCAGTCATGCTTAAACTCTACGTAGTACCTGTTACGTTAAAACTCTAGTTAGTACTAACATGTCTAAATTCTAGCTAGTACCAGTCATGCTTAAACTCTACGTAGTACCTGTCACGTTAAAACTCTAGTTAGTACTAACATGTCTAAATTCTAGCTAGTACCAGTTATGTTTAAACTCTAGTTAAACATAACTGTTAGTACCTGAGATGAGAGTAGTTAGTTAGTACCTGTCATGTTTAAACTCTGGTTAGTACCAGTCATGTTTAAACTCTACGTAGTACCAGTCATGTTAAACTCTAGTTAGTACTAACATGTCTAAATTCTAGTTAGTACCAGTTATGTTTAAACTCTAGTTAGTACCTGTCATGTTAAACTCTGGTTAGTACCTGTCATGTTTAAACTCTAGTTAGTACCAGTCATGTTTAAACTTTGGTTAGTACCAGTCATGTTTAAACTCTAGTTAGTACCAGTCATGTTTAAACTCTAGTTAGTACCTGTCATGTTTAAACTCTAGTTAGTACCTGTCATGTTTAAACTCTGGTTAGTACCTGTCATTTTAAAACTCTAGTTAGTAACTGTCATGTTTAAACTCTGGTTAGTACCTGTCATGTTTAAACTCTAGTTAGTACCTGTCATGTTAAAACTCTAGTTAGTACCAGTCATGTTTAAACTCTAGTTAGTACCAGTCATGTTTAAACTCTAGTTAGTACCTGTCATGTTTAAACTCTAGTTAGTACCTGTCATGTTTAAACTCTAGTTAGTACCAGTCATGTTAAAACTCTGGTTAGTACCTGTCATGTTTAAACTCTAGTTAGTACCTGACATGTTTAAACTCTAGTTAGTACCTGTCATGTTTAAACTCTAGTTAGTACCAGTCATGTTAAAACTCTGGTTAGTACCTGTCATGTTTAAACTCTAGTTAGTACCTGACATGTTTAAACTCTAGTTAGTACCTGTCATGTTTAAACTCTAGTTAGTACCTTTCATGTTAAAACTCTAGTTAGTACCAGTCATGTTAAAACTCTAGTTAGTACCTGTCATGTTTAAACTCTAGTTAGTACCAGTCATGTTAAATCTCTGGTTAGTACCAGTCATGTTAAAACTCTAGTTAGTACCTGTCATCATGTTTAAACTCTAGTTAGTACCTGTCATGTTTAAACTGTAGTTAGTACCTGTCATGTTAAAACTCTAGTTAGTACCAGTCATGTTAAAACTCTAGTTAGTACCAGTCATGTTTAAACTCTAGTTAGTACCTGTCATGTTTAAACTCTAGTTAGTACCTGACATGTTTAAACTCTAGTTAGTACCTGTCATGTTTAAACTCTAGTTAGTACCAGTCATGTTAAAACTCTAGTTAAAACCAGTCATGCTTAAACTCTAGTTAGTACCAGTCATGTTAAAACTCTAGTTAAAACCAGTCATGCTTAAACTCTAGTTAGTACCAGTCATGTTAAAACTCTAGTTAAAACCAGTCATGCTTAAACTCTAGTTAGTACCAGTCATGCTTAAACTCTACGTAGTACCTGTCACGTTAAAACTCTAGTTAGTACTAACATGTCTAAATTCTAGCTAGTACCAGTTATGTTTAAACTCTAGTTAAACATAACTGTTAGTACCTGAGATGAGAGTAGTTAGTTAGTACCTGTCATGTTTAAACTCTGGTTAGTACCAGTCATGTTTAAACTCTACGTAGTACCAGTCATGTTAAAACTCTAGTTAGTACTAACATGTCTAAATTCTAGTTAGTAGCAGTTATGTTTAAACTCTAGTTAAACATAACTGTTAGTACCTGAGATGAGAGTAGTTAGTTAGTACCTGTCATGTTTAAAATCTGGTTAGTACCTGTCATGTTTAAACTCTAGTTTGTACCTGACATGTTTAAACTTTAGTTAGTACCTGTCATGTTTAAACTCTAGTTAGTACCAGTCATGTTTAAACTCTGGTTAGTACCTGTCATGTTTAAACTCTAGTTAGTACCAGCCATGTTTAAACTCTATTTAGTACCTGTCATGTTAAAACTCTAGTTAGTACCTGTCATGTTTAAACTCTAGTTAAAACCAGTCATGCTTAAACTCTAGTTAGTACCTGTCATGTTAAAACTCTAGTTAAAACCAGTCATGCTTAAACTCTAGTTAGTACCTGTCATGCTTAAACTCTACGTAGTACCTGTCACGTTAAAACTCTAGTTAGTACCTGTCATGTTTAAACTCTAGTTTGTACCTGTCATGTTTAAACTCTAGTTAGTACCTGTCATGTTTAAACTCTAGTTAGTACCAGTCATGTTAAAACTCAAGTTAAAACCAGTCATGCTTAAACTCTAGTTAGTACCAGTCATGCTTAAACTCTACGTAGTACCTGTCACGTTAAAACTCTAGTTAGTACCTGTCATGTTTAAACTCTAGTTAGTACCAGTCATGTTTAAACTCTGGTTAGTACCAGTCATGTTTAAACTCTAGTTAGTACCAGCCATGTTTAAACTCTAGTTAGTACCAGTCATGTTAAAACTCTAGTTAGTACCTGTCATGTTTAAACTCTAGTTAGTACCAGTCATGTTTAAACTCTGGTTAGTACCAGTCATGTTTAAACTCTAGTTAGTACCAGTCATGTTAAAACTCTAGTTAGTACCTGTCATGTTTAAACTCTAGTTTGTACCTGACATGTTTAAACTTTAGTTAGTACCTGTCATGTTTAAACTCTAGTTAGTACCAGTCATGTTAAAACTCTAGTTAAAACCAGTCATGCTTAAACTCTAGTTAGTACCAGTCATGTTAAAACTCTAGTTACAACCAGTCATGCTTAAACTCTACGTAGTACCTGTCACGTTAAAACTCTAGTTAGTACTAACATGTCTAAATTCTAGCTAGTACCAGTCATGCTTAAACTCTACGTAGTACCTGTCACGTTAAAACTCTAGTTAGTACTAACATGTCTAAATTCTAGCTAGTACCAGTTATGTTTAAACTCTAGTTAAACATAACTGTTAGTACCTGAGATGAGAGTAGTTAGTTAGTACCTGTCATGTTTAAACTCTGGTTAGTACCAGTCATGTTTAAACTCTACGTAGTACCAGTCATGTTAAACTCTAGTTAGTGCTAACATGTCTAAATTCTAGTTAGTACCAGTTATGTTTAAACTCTAGTTAGTATCTGTCATGTTTAAACTCTAGTTAGTACCAGTCATGTTTAAACTCTAGTTAGTACCAGCCATGTTTAAACTCTAGTTAGTACCTGTCATGTTAAAACTCTAGTTAGTACCAGTCATGTTTAAATTCTAGTTAGTACCTGTCATGTTTTAACTCTGGTTAGTACCAGTCATGTTTAAACTCTAGTTAGTACCTGTCATGTTAAACTCTGGTTAGTACCTGTCATGTTTAAACTCTAGTTAGTACCAGTCATGTTTAAACTTTGGTTAGTACCAGTCATGTTTAAACTCTAGTTAGTACCTGTCATGTTTAAACTCTAGTTAGTACCTGTCATGTTTAAACTCTAGTTAGTACCTGTCATGTTAAAACTCTAGTTAGTACCTGTCATGTTAAAACTCTAGTTAGTACCAGTCATGTTTAAACTCTGGTTAGTACCTGTCATGTTTAAACTCTAGTTAGTACCTGACATGTTTAAACTCTAGTTAGTACCTGTCATGTTTAAACTCTAGTTAGTACCAGTCATGTTAAAACTCTAGTTAAAACCAGTCATGCTTAAACTCTAGTTAGTACCAGTCATGTTAAAACTCTAGTTAAAACCAGTCATGCTTAAACTCTAGTTAGTACCAGTCATGCTTAAACTCTACGTAGTACCTGTCACGTTAAAACTCTAGTTAGTACTAACATGTCTAAATTCTAGCTAGTACCAGTTATGTTTAAACTCTAGTTAAACATAACTGTTAGTACCTGAGATGAGAGTAGTTAGTTAGTACCTGTCATGTTTAAACTCTGGTTAGTACCAGTCATGTTTAAACTCTACGTAGTACCAGTCATGTTAAAACTCTAGTTAGTACTAACATGTCTAAATTCTAGTTAGTAGCAGTTATGTTTAAACTCTAGTTAAACATAACTGTTAGTACCTGAGATGAGAGTAGTTAGTTAGTACCAGTCATGTTTAAAATCTGGTTAGTACCTGTCATGTTTAAACTCTAGTTTGTACCTGACATGTTTAAACTTTAGTTAGTACCTGTCATGTTTAAACTCTAGTTAGTACCTGTCATGTTTAAACTCTAGTTAGTACCTGTCATGTTAAAACTCTAGTTAGTACCAGTCATGTTTAAACTCTGGTTAGTACCTGTCATGTTTAAACTCTAGTTTGTACCTGTCATGTTTAAACTCTAGTTAGTACCTGTCATGTTTAAACTCTAGTTAGTACCAGTCATGTTAAAACTCAAGTTAAAACCAGTCATGCTTAAACTCTAGTTAGTACCAGTCATGCTTAAACTCTACGTAGTACCTGTCACGTTAAAACTCTAGTTAGTACCTGTCATGTTTAAACTCTAGTTAGTACCAGTCATGTTTAAACTCTGGTTAGTACCAGTCATGTTTAAACTCTAGTTAGTACCAGCCATGTTTAAACTCTAGTTAGTACCAGTCATGTTAAAACTCTAGTTAGTACCTGTCATGTTTAAACTCTAGTTAGTACCAGTCATGTTAAAACTCTGGTTAGTACCAGTCATGTTTAAACTCTAGTTAGTACCAGTCATGTTAAAACTCTAGTTAGTACCTGTCATGTTTAAACTCTAGTTTGTACCTGACATGTTTAAACTTTAGTTAGTACCTGTCATGTTTAAACTCTAGTTAGTACCAGTCATGTTAAAACTCTAGTTAAAACCAGTCATGCTTAAACTCTAGTTAGTACCAGTCATGTTAAAACTCTAGTTACAACCAGTCATGCTTAAACTCTACGTAGTACCTGTTACGTTAAAACTCTAGTTAGTACTAACATGTCTAAATTCTAGCTAGTACCAGTCATGCTTAAACTCTACGTAGTACCTGTCACGTTAAAACTCTAGTTAGTACTAACATGTCTAAATTCTAGCTAGTACCAGTTATGTTTAAACTCTAGTTAAACATAACTGTTAGTACCTGAGATGAGAGTAGTTAGTTAGTACCTGTCATGTTTAAACTCTGGTTAGTACCAGTCATGTTTAAACTCTACGTAGTACCAGTCATGTTAAACTCTAGTTAGTACTAACATGTCTAAATTCTAGTTAGTACCAGTTATGTTTAAACTCTAGTTAGTACCTGTCATGTTAAACTCTGGTTAGTACCTGTCATGTTTAAACTCTAGTTAGTACCAGTCATGTTTAAACTTTGGTTAGTACCAGTCATGTTTAAACTCTAGTTAGTACCAGTCATGTTTAAACTCTAGTTAGTACCTGTCATGTTTAAACTCTAGTTAGTACCTGTCATGTTTAAACTCTGGTTAGTACCTGTCATTTTAAAACTCTAGTTAGTAACTGTCATGTTTAAACTCTGGTTAGTACCTGTCATGTTTAAACTCTAGTTAGTACCTGTCATGTTAAAACTCTAGTTAGTACCAGTCATGTTTAAACTCTAGTTAGTACCAGTCATGTTTAAACTCTAGTTAGTACCTGTCATGTTTAAACTCTAGTTAGTACCTGTCATGTTTAAACTCTAGTTAGTACCAGTCATGTTAAAACTCTGGTTAGTACCTGTCATGTTTAAACTCTAGTTAGTACCTGACATGTTTAAACTCTAGTTAGTACCTGTCATGTTTAAACTCTAGTTAGTACCAGTCATGTTAAAACTCTGGTTAGTACCTGTCATGTTTAAACTCTAGTTAGTACCTGACATGTTTAAACTCTAGTTAGTACCTGTCATGTTTAAACTCTAGTTAGTACCTTTCATGTTAAAACTCTAGTTAGTACCAGTCATGTTAAAACTCTAGTTAGTACCTGTCATGTTTAAACTCTAGTTAGTACCAGTCATGTTAAATCTCTGGTTAGTACCAGTCATGTTTAAACTCTAGTTAGTACCAGTCATGTTAAAACTCTAGTTAGTACCTGTCATCATGTTTAAACTCTAGTTAGTACCTGTCATGTTTAAACTCTAGTTAGTACCTGTCATGTTAAAACTCTAGTTAGTACCAGTCATGTTAAAACTCTAGTTAGTACCAGTCATGTTTAAACTCTGGTTAGTACCTGTCATGTTTAAACTCTAGTTAGTACCTGACATGTTTAAACTCTAGTTAGTACCTGTCATGTTTAAACTCTAGTTAGTACCAGTCATGTTAAAACTCTAGTTAAAACCAGTCATGCTTAAACTCTAGTTAGTACCAGTCATGTTAAAACTCTAGTTAAAACCAGTCATGCTTAAACTCTAGTTAGTACCAGTCATGTTAAAACTCTAGTTAAAACCAGTCATGCTTAAACTCTAGTTAGTACCAGTCATGCTTAAACTCTACGTAGTACCTGTCACGTTAAAACTCTAGTTAGTACTAACATGTCTAAATTCTAGCTAGTACCAGTTATGTTTAAACTCTAGTTAAACATAACTGTTAGTACCTGAGATGAGAGTAGTTAGTTAGTACCTGTCATGTTTAAACTCTGGTTAGTACCAGTCATGTTTAAACTCTACGTAGTACCAGTCATGTTAAAACTCTAGTTAGTACTAACATGTCTAAATTCTAGTTAGTAGCAGTTATGTTTAAACTCTAGTTAAACATAACTGTTAGTACCTGAGATGAGAGTAGTTAGTTAGTACCTGTCATGTTTAAAATCTGGTTAGTACCTGTCATGTTTAAACTCTAGTTTGTACCTGACATGTTTAAACTTTAGTTAGTACCTGTCATGTTTAAACTCTAGTTAGTACCAGTCATGTTTAAACTCTGGTTAGTACCTGTCATGTTTAAACTCTAGTTAGTACCAGCCATGTTTAAACTCTATTTAGTACCTGTCATGTTAAAACTCTAGTTAGTACCTGTCATGTTTAAACTCTAGTTAAAACCAGTCATGCTTAAACTCTAGTTAGTACCAGTCATGTTAAAACTCTAGTTAAAACCAGTCATGCTTAAACTCTAGTTAGTACCTGTCATGCTTAAACTCTACGTAGTACCTGTCACGTTAAAACTCTAGTTAGTACCTGTCATGTTTAAACTCTAGTTTGTACCTGTCATGTTTAAACTCTAGTTAGTACCTGTCATGTTTAAACTCTAGTTAGTACCAGTCATGTTAAAACTCAAGTTAAAACCAGTCATGCTTAAACTCTAGTTAGTACCAGTCATGCTTAAACTCTACGTAGTACCTGTCACGTTAAAACTCTAGTTAGTACCTGTCATGTTTAAACTCTAGTTAGTACCAGTCATGTTTAAACTCTGGTTAGTACCAGTCATGTTTAAACTCTAGTTAGTACCAGCCATGTTTAAACTCTAGTTAGTACCAGTCATGTTAAAACTCTAGTTAGTACCTGTCATGTTTAAACTCTAGTTAGTACCAGTCATGTTTAAACTCTGGTTAGTACCAGTCATGTTTAAACTCTAGTTAGTACCAGTCATGTTAAAACTCTAGTTAGTACCTGTCATGTTTAAACTCTAGTTTGTACCTGACATGTTTAAACTTTAGTTAGTACCTGTCATGTTTAAACTCTAGTTAGTACCAGTCATGTTAAAACTCTAGTTAAAACCAGTCATGCTTAAACTCTAGTTAGTACCAGTCATGTTAAAACTCTAGTTACAACCAGTCATGCTTAAACTCTACGTAGTACCTGTCACGTTAAAACTCTAGTTAGTACTAACATGTCTAAATTCTAGCTAGTACCAGTCATGCTTAAACTCTACGTAGTACCTGTCACGTTAAAACTCTAGTTAGTACTAACATGTCTAAATTCTAGCTAGTACCAGTTATGTTTAAACTCTAGTTAAACATAACTGTTAGTACCTGAGATGAGAGTAGTTAGTTAGTACCTGTCATGTTTAAACTCTGGTTAGTACCAGTCATGTTTAAACTCTACGTAGTACCAGTCATGTTAAACTCTAGTTAGTACTAACATGTCTAAATTCTAGTTAGTACCAGTTATGTTTAAACTCTAGTTAGTATCTGTCATGTTTAAACTCTAGTTAGTACCAGTCATGTTTAAACTCTAGTTAGTACCAGCCATGTTTAAACTCTGGTTAGTACCTGTCATGTTTAAACTCTGGTTAGTACCTGTCATGTTTAAACTCTAGTTAGTACCAGTTATGTTTAAACTCTAATTAGTACCTGTCATGTTAAAACTCTAGTTAGTACCAGTCATGTTTAAACTCTAGTTAGTCCAAGTCATGTTTAAACTCTGGTTAGTACCAGCCATGTTTAAACTCTAGTTAGTACCAGCCATGTTTAAACTCTAGTTAGTACCTGTCATGTTAAAACTCTAGTTAGTACCTGTCATGTTTAAACTCTAGTTAGTACCAGTCATGTTAAAACTCTAGTTAGTACCTGTCATGTTTAAACTTTGGTTAGTACCAGTCATGTTTAAACTCTAGTTAGTACCAGTCATGTTAAAAGTCTAATTAGTACCTGTCATGTTAAAACTCTAGTTAGTACCTGTCATCATGTTTAAACTCTAGTTAGTACCTGTCATGTTTAAACTCTAGTTAGTACCTGTCATGTTTAAACTCTAGTTAGTACCTGTCATCATGTTTAAACTCTAGTTAGTACCTGTCATGTTTAAACTCTAGTTAGTACCTGTCATGTTTAAACTCTAGTTAGTACCAGTCATGTTTAAACTCTAGTTAGTACCAGTCATGTTTAAACTCTAGTTAGTACCTGTCATGTTTAAACTCTAGTTAGTACCAGTCATGTTTAAACTCTAGTTAGTACCAGTCATGTTAAAACTCAAGTTAAAACCAGTCATGCTTAAACTCTAGTTAGTACCAGTCATGTTAAAACTCTAGTTAAAACCAGTCATGTTAAAACTCTAGTTACAACCAGTCATGCTTAAACTCTACGTAGTACCTGTCACGTTAAAACTCTAGTTAGTACTAACATGTCTAAATTCTAGCTAGTACCTGTCATGTTTAAACTCTGGTTAGTACCAGTCATGTTTAAACTCTACGTAGTACCAGTCATGTTAAACTCTAGTTAGTACTAACATGTCTAAATTCTAGTTAGTACCAGTTATGTTTAAACTCTAGTTAGTATCTGTCATGTTTAAACTCTAATTAGTACCAGTCATGTTTAAACTCTAGTTAGTACCAGCCATGTTTAAACTCTGGTTAGTACCTGTCATGTTTAAACTCTGGTTAGTACCTGTCATGTTTAAACTCTAGTTAGTACCAGTTATGTTTAAACTCTAGTTAGTACCGGTCATGTTTAAACTCTAGTTAGTACCGGTCATGTTTAAACTCTGGTTAGTACCAGTCATGTTTATACTCTGGTTAGTACCAGTCATGTTTAAACTCTAGTTAGTACCTGTCATGTTTTAACTCTGGTTAGTACCAGTCATGTTTAAACTCTAGTTAGTACCTGTCATGTTAAACTCTGGTTAGTACCTGTCATGTTTAAACTCTAGTTAGTACCAGTCATGTTTAAACTTTGGTTAGTACCAGTCATGTTTAAACTCTAGTTAGTACCAGTCATGTTAAAAGTCTAATTAGTACCTGTCATGTTAAAACTCTAGTTAGTACCTGTCATGTTTAAACTCTAGTTAGTACCAGTCATGTTTAAACTCTAGTTAGTACCAGTCATGTTTAAACTCTGGTTAGTACCAGTCATGTTTAAACTCTAGTTAGTACCAGTCATGTTAAAACTCAAGTTAAAACCAGTCATGCTTAAACTCTAGTTAGTACCAGTCATGTTAAAACTCAAGTTAAAACCAGTCATGCTTAAACTCTAGTTAGTACCAGTCATGCTTAAACTCTACGTAGTACCTGTCACGTTAAAACTCTAGTTAGTACCTGTCATGTTTAAACTCTAGTTAGTACCAGTCATGTTTAAACTCTGGTTAGTACCAGTCATGTTTAAACTCTAGTTAGTACCAGCCATGTTTAAACTCTAGTTAGTACCAGTCATGTTAAAACTCTAGTTAGTACCTGTCATGTTTAAACTCTAGTTAGTACCAGTCATGTTAAAACTCTGGTTAGTACCAGTCATGTTTAAACTCTAGTTAGTACCAGTCATGTTAAAACTCTAGTTAGTACCTGTCATGTTTAAACTCTAGTTTGTACCTGACATGTTTAAACTTTAGTTAGTACCTGTCATGTTTAAACTCTAGTTAGTACCAGTCATGTTAAAACTCTAGTTAAAACCAGTCATGCTTAAACTCTAGTTAGTACCAGTCATGTTAAAACTCTAGTTACAACCAGTCATGCTTAAACTCTACGTAGTACCTGTTACGTTAAAACTCTAGTTAGTACTAACATGTCTAAATTCTAGCTAGTACCAGTCATGCTTAAACTCTACGTAGTACCTGTCACGTTAAAACTCTAGTTAGTACTAACATGTCTAAATTCTAGCTAGTACCAGTTATGTTTAAACTCTAGTTAAACATAACTGTTAGTACCTGAGATGAGAGTAGTTAGTTAGTACCTGTCATGTTTAAACTCTGGTTAGTACCAGTCATGTTTAAACTCTACGTAGTACCAGTCATGTTAAACTCTAGTTAGTACTAACATGTCTAAATTCTAGTTAGTACCAGTTATGTTTAAACTCTAGTTAGTACCTGTCATGTTAAACTCTGGTTAGTACCTGTCATGTTTAAACTCTAGTTAGTACCAGTCATGTTTAAACTTTGGTTAGTACCAGTCATGTTTAAACTCTAGTTAGTACCAGTCATGTTTAAACTCTAGTTAGTACCTGTCATGTTTAAACTCTAGTTAGTACCTGTCATGTTTAAACTCTGGTTAGTACCTGTCATTTTAAAACTCTAGTTAGTAACTGTCATGTTTAAACTCTGGTTAGTACCTGTCATGTTTAAACTCTAGTTAGTACCTGTCATGTTAAAACTCTAGTTAGTACCAGTCATGTTTAAACTCTAGTTAGTACCAGTCATGTTTAAACTCTAGTTAGTACCTGTCATGTTTAAACTCTAGTTAGTACCTGTCATGTTTAAACTCTAGTTAGTACCAGTCATGTTAAAACTCTGGTTAGTACCTGTCATGTTTAAACTCTAGTTAGTACCTGACATGTTTAAACTCTAGTTAGTACCTGTCATGTTTAAACTCTAGTTAGTACCAGTCATGTTAAAACTCTGGTTAGTACCTGTCATGTTTAAACTCTAGTTAGTACCTGACATGTTTAAACTCTAGTTAGTACCTGTCATGTTTAAACTCTAGTTAGTACCTTTCATGTTAAAACTCTAGTTAGTACCAGTCATGTTAAAACTCTAGTTAGTACCTGTCATGTTTAAACTCTAGTTAGTACCAGTCATGTTAAATGTCTGGTTAGTACCAGTCATGTTTAAACTCTAGTTAGTACCAGTCATGTTAAAACTCTAGTTAGTACCTGTCATCATGTTTAAACTCTAGTTAGTACCTGTCATGTTTAAACTCTAGTTAGTACCTGTCATGTTAAAACTCTAGTTAGTACCAGTCATGTTAAAACTCTAGTTAGTACCAGTCATGTTTAAACTCTGGTTAGTACCTGTCATGTTTAAACTCTAGTTAGTACCTGACATGTTTAAACTCTAGTTAGTACCTGTCATGTTTAAACTCTAGTTAGTACCAGTCATGTTAAAACTCTAGTTAAAACCAGTCATGCTTAAACTCTAGTTAGTACCAGTCATGTTAAAACTCTAGTTAAAACCAGTCATGCTTAAACTCTAGTTAGTACCAGTCATGTTAAAACTCTAGTTAAAACCAGTCATGCTTAAACTCTAGTTAGTACCAGTCATGCTTAAACTCTACGTAGTACCTGTCACGTTAAAACTCTAGTTAGTACTAACATGTCTAAATTCTAGCTAGTACCAGTTATGTTTAAACTCTAGTTAAACATAACTGTTAGTACCTGAGATGAGAGTAGTTAGTTAGTACCTGTCATGTTTAAACTCTGGTTAGTACCAGTCATGTTTAAACTCTACGTAGTACCAGTCATGTTAAAACTCTAGTTAGTACTAACATGTCTAAATTCTAGTTAGTAGCAGTTATGTTTAAACTCTAGTTAAACATAACTGTTAGTACCTGAGATGAGAGTAGTTAGTTAGTACCTGTCATGTTTAAAATCTGGTTAGTACCTGTCATGTTTAAACTCTAGTTTGTACCTGACATGTTTAAACTTTAGTTAGTACCTGTCATGTTTAAACTCTAGTTAGTACCAGTCATGTTTAAACTCTGGTTAGTACCTGTCATGTTTAAACTCTAGTTAGTACCAGCCATGTTTAAACTCTAGTTAGTACCTGTCATGTTTAAACTCTAGTTAAAACCAGTCATGCTTAAACTCTAGTTAGTACCAGTCATGTTAAAACTCTAGTTAAAACCAGTCATGCTTAAACTCTAGTTAGTACCAGTCATGTTAAAACTCTAGTTAAAACCAGTCATGCTTAAACTCTAGTTAGTACCAGCCATGTTTAAACTCTAGTTAGTACCAGTCATGTTAAAACTCTAGTTAGTACCAGTCATGTTTAAACTCTGGTTAGTACCAGTCATGTTTAAACTCTAGTTAGTACCAGTCATGTTAAAACTCAAGTTAAAACCAGTCATGCTTAAACTCTAGTTAGTACCAGTCATGTTAAAACTCAAGTTAAAACCAGTCATGCTTAAACTCTAGTTAGTACCAGTCATGCTTAAACTCTACGTAGTACCTGTCACGTTAAAACTCTAGTTAGTACCTGTCATGTTTAAACTCTAGTTAGTACCAGTCATGTTTAAACTCTGGTTAGTACCAGTCATGTTTAAACTCTAGTTAGTACCAGCCATGTTTAAACTCTAGTTAGTACCAGTCATGTTAAAACTCTAGTTAGTACCTGTCATGTTTAAACTCTAGTTAGTACCAGTCATGTTAAAACTCTGGTTAGTACCAGTCATGTTTAAACTCTAGTTAGTACCAGTCATGTTAAAACTCTAGTTAGTACCTGTCATGTTTAAACTCTAGTTTGTACCTGACATGTTTAAACTTTAGTTAGTACCTGTCATGTTTAAACTCTAGTTAGTACCAGTCATGTTAAAACTCTAGTTAAAACCAGTCATGCTTAAACTCTAGTTAGTACCAGTCATGTTAAAACTCTAGTTACAACCAGTCATGCTTAAACTCTACGTAGTACCTGTTACGTTAAAACTCTAGTTAGTACTAACATGTCTAAATTCTAGCTAGTACCAGTCATGCTTAAACTCTACGTAGTACCTGTCACGTTAAAACTCTAGTTAGTACTAACATGTCTAAATTCTAGCTAGTACCAGTTATGTTTAAACTCTAGTTAAACATAACTGTTAGTACCTGAGATGAGAGTAGTTAGTTAGTACCTGTCATGTTTAAACTCTGGTTAGTACCAGTCATGTTTAAACTCTACGTAGTACCAGTCATGTTAAACTCTAGTTAGTACTAACATGTCTAAATTCTAGTTAGTACCAGTTATGTTTAAACTCTAGTTAGTACCTGTCATGTTAAACTCTGGTTAGTACCTGTCATGTTTAAACTCTAGTTAGTACCAGTCATGTTTAAACTCTAGTTAGTACCAGTCATGTTTAAACTCTGGTTAGTACCAGTCATGTTTAAACTCTAGTTAGTACCAGTCATGTTAAAACTCAAGTTAAAACCAGTCATGCTTAAACTCTAGTTAGTACCAGTCATGTTAAAACTCAAGTTAAAACCAGTCATGCTTAAACTCTAGTTAGTACCAGTCATGCTTAAACTCTACGTAGTACCTGTCACGTTAAAACTCTAGTTAGTACCTGTCATGTTTAAACTCTAGTTAGTACCAGTCATGTTTAAACTCTGGTTAGTACCAGTCATGTTTAAACTCTAGTTAGTACCAGCCATGTTTAAACTCTAGTTAGTACCAGTCATGTTAAAACTCTAGTTAGTACCTGTCATGTTTAAACTCTAGTTAGTACCAGTCATGTTAAAACTCTGGTTAGTACCAGTCATGTTTAAACTCTAGTTAGTACCAGTCATGTTAAAACTCTAGTTAGTACCTGTCATGTTTAAACTCTAGTTTGTACCTGACATGTTTAAACTTTAGTTAGTACCTGTCATGTTTAAACTCTAGTTAGTACCAGTCATGTTAAAACTCTAGTTAAAACCAGTCATGCTTAAACTCTAGTTAGTACCAGTCATGTTAAAACTCTAGTTACAACCAGTCATGCTTAAACTCTACGTAGTACCTGTTACGTTAAAACTCTAGTTAGTACTAACATGTCTAAATTCTAGCTAGTACCAGTCATGCTTAAACTCTACGTAGTACCTGTCACGTTAAAACTCTAGTTAGTACTAACATGTCTAAATTCTAGCTAGTACCAGTTATGTTTAAACTCTAGTTAAACATAACTGTTAGTACCTGAGATGAGAGTAGTTAGTTAGTACCTGTCATGTTTAAACTCTGGTTAGTACCAGTCATGTTTAAACTCTACGTAGTACCAGTCATGTTAAACTCTAGTTAGTACTAACATGTCTAAATTCTAGTTAGTACCAGTTATGTTTAAACTCTAGTTAGTACCTGTCATGTTAAACTCTGGTTAGTACCTGTCATGTTTAAACTCTAGTTAGTACCAGTCATGTTTAAACTTTGGTTAGTACCAGTCATGTTTAAACTCTAGTTAGTACCAGTCATGTTTAAACTCTAGTTAGTACCTGTCATGTTTAAACTCTAGTTAGTACCTGTCATGTTTAAACTCTGGTTAGTACCTGTCATTTTAAAACTCTAGTTAGTAACTGTCATGTTTAAACTCTGGTTAGTACCTGTCATGTTTAAACTCTAGTTAGTACCTGTCATGTTAAAACTCTAGTTAGTACCAGTCATGTTTAAACTCTAGTTAGTACCAGTCATGTTTAAACTCTAGTTAGTACCTGTCATGTTTAAACTCTAGTTAGTACCTGTCATGTTTAAACTCTAGTTAGTACCAGTCATGTTAAAACTCTGGTTAGTACCTGTCATGTTTAAACTCTAGTTAGTACCTGACATGTTTAAACTCTAGTTAGTACCTGTCATGTTTAAACTCTAGTTAGTACCAGTCATGTTAAAACTCTGGTTAGTACCTGTCATGTTTAAACTCTAGTTAGTACCTGACATGTTTAAACTCTAGTTAGTACCTGTCATGTTTAAACTCTAGTTAGTACCTTTCATGTTAAAACTCTAGTTAGTACCAGTCATGTTAAAACTCTAGTTAGTACCTGTCATGTTTAAACTCTAGTTAGTACCAGTCATGTTAAATGTCTGGTTAGTACCAGTCATGTTTAAACTCTAGTTAGTACCAGTCATGTTAAAACTCTAGTTAGTACCTGTCATCATGTTTAAACTCTAGTTAGTACCTGTCATGTTTAAACTCTAGTTAGTACCTGTCATGTTAAAACTCTAGTTAGTACCAGTCATGTTAAAACTCTAGTTAGTACCAGTCATGTTTAAACTCTGGTTAGTACCTGTCATGTTTAAACTCTAGTTAGTACCTGACATGTTTAAACTCTAGTTAGTACCTGTCATGTTTAAACTCTAGTTAGTACCAGTCATGTTAAAACTCTAGTTAAAACCAGTCATGCTTAAACTCTAGTTAGTACCAGTCATGTTAAAACTCTAGTTAAAACCAGTCATGCTTAAACTCTAGTTAGTACCAGTCATGTTAAAACTCTAGTTAAAACCAGTCATGCTTAAACTCTAGTTAGTACCAGTCATGCTTAAACTCTACGTAGTACCTGTCACGTTAAAACTCTAGTTAGTACTAACATGTCTAAATTCTAGCTAGTACCAGTTATGTTTAAACTCTAGTTAAACATAACTGTTAGTACCTGAGATGAGAGTAGTTAGTTAGTACCTGTCATGTTTAAACTCTGGTTAGTACCAGTCATGTTTAAACTCTACGTAGTACCAGTCATGTTAAAACTCTAGTTAGTACTAACATGTCTAAATTCTAGTTAGTAGCAGTTATGTTTAAACTCTAGTTAAACATAACTGTTAGTACCTGAGATGAGAGTAGTTAGTTAGTACCTGTCATGTTTAAAATCTGGTTAGTACCTGTCATGTTTAAACTCTAGTTTGTACCTGACATGTTTAAACTTTAGTTAGTACCTGTCATGTTTAAACTCTAGTTAGTACCAGTCATGTTTAAACTCTGGTTAGTACCTGTCATGTTTAAACTCTAGTTAGTACCAGCCATGTTTAAACTCTAGTTAGTACCTGTCATGTTTAAACTCTAGTTAAAACCAGTCATGCTTAAACTCTAGTTAGTACCAGTCATGTTAAAACTCTAGTTAAAACCAGTCATGCTTAAACTCTAGTTAGTACCAGTCATGTTAAAACTCTAGTTAAAACCAGTCATGCTTAAACTCTAGTTAGTACCAGCCATGTTTAAACTCTAGTTAGTACCAGTCATGTTAAAACTCTAGTTAGTACCAGTCATGTTTAAACTCTGGTTAGTACCAGTCATGTTTAAACTCTAGTTAGTACCAGTCATGTTAAAACTCAAGTTAAAACCAGTCATGCTTAAACTCTAGTTAGTACCAGTCATGTTAAAACTCAAGTTAAAACCAGTCATGCTTAAACTCTAGTTAGTACCAGTCATGCTTAAACTCTACGTAGTACCTGTCACGTTAAAACTCTAGTTAGTACCTGTCATGTTTAAACTCTAGTTAGTACCAGTCATGTTTAAACTCTGGTTAGTACCAGTCATGTTTAAACTCTAGTTAGTACCAGCCATGTTTAAACTCTAGTTAGTACCAGTCATGTTAAAACTCTAGTTAGTACCTGTCATGTTTAAACTCTAGTTAGTACCAGTCATGTTAAAACTCTGGTTAGTACCAGTCATGTTTAAACTCTAGTTAGTACCAGTCATGTTAAAACTCTAGTTAGTACCTGTCATGTTTAAACTCTAGTTTGTACCTGACATGTTTAAACTTTAGTTAGTACCTGTCATGTTTAAACTCTAGTTAGTACCAGTCATGTTAAAACTCTAGTTAAAACCAGTCATGCTTAAACTCTAGTTAGTACCAGTCATGTTAAAACTCTAGTTACAACCAGTCATGCTTAAACTCTACGTAGTACCTGTTACGTTAAAACTCTAGTTAGTACTAACATGTCTGAATTCTAGCTAGTACCAGTCATGCTTAAACTCTACGTAGTACCTGTCACGTTAAAACTCTAGTTAGTACTAACATGTCTAAATTCTAGCTAGTACCAGTTATGTTTAAACTCTAGTTAAACATAACTGTTAGTACCTGAGATGAGAGTAGTTAGTTAGTACCTGTCATGTTTAAACTCTGGTTAGTACCAGTCATGTTTAAACTCTACGTAGTACCAGTCATGTTAAACTCTAGTTAGTACTAACATGTCTAAATTCTAGTTAGTACCAGTTATGTTTAAACTCTAGTTAGTACCTGTCATGTTAAACTCTGGTTAGTACCTGTCATGTTTAAACTCTAGTTAGTACCAGTCATGTTTAAACTTTGGTTAGTACCAGTCATGTTTAAACTCTAGTTAGTACCAGTCATGTTTAAACTCTAGTTAGTACCTGTCATGTTTAAACTCTAGTTAGTACCTGTCATGTTTAAACTCTGGTTAGTACCTGTCATTTTAAAACTCTAGTTAGTAACTGTCATGTTTAAACTCTGGTTAGTACCTGTCATGTTTAAACTCTAGTTAGTACCTGTCATGTTAAAACTCTAGTTAGTACCAGTCATGTTTAAACTCTAGTTAGTACCAGTCATGTTTAAACTCTAGTTAGTACCTGTCATGTTTAAACTCTAGTTAGTACCTGTCATGTTTAAACTCTAGTTAGTACCAGTCATGTTAAAACTCTGGTTAGTACCTGTCATGTTTAAACTCTAGTTAGTACCTGACATGTTTAAACTCTAGTTAGTACCTGTCATGTTTAAACTCTAGTTAGTACCAGTCATGTTAAAACTCTGGTTAGTACCTGTCATGTTTAAACTCTAGTTAGTACCTGACATGTTTAAACTCTAGTTAGTACCTGTCATGTTTAAACTCTAGTTAGTACCTTTCATGTTAAAACTCTAGTTAGTACCAGTCATGTTAAAACTCTAGTTAGTACCTGTCATGTTTAAACTCTAGTTAGTACCAGTCATGTTAAATCTCTGGTTAGTACCAGTCATGTTTAAACTCTAGTTAGTACCAGTCATGTTAAAACTCTAGTTAGTACCTGTCATCATGTTTAAACTCTAGTTAGTACCTGTCATGTTTAAACTCTAGTTAGTACCTGTCATGTTAAAACTCTAGTTAGTACCAGTCATGTTAAAACTCTAGTTAGTACCAGTCATGTTTAAACTCTGGTTAGTACCTGTCATGTTTAAACTCTAGTTAGTACCTGACATGTTTAAACTCTAGTTAGTACCTGTCATGTTTAAACTCTAGTTAGTACCAGTCATGTTAAAACTCTAGTTAAAACCAGTCATGCTTAAACTCTAGTTAGTACCAGTCATGTTAAAACTCTAGTTAAAACCAGTCATGCTTAAACTCTAGTTAGTACCAGTCATGTTAAAACTCTAGTTAAAACCAGTCATGCTTAAACTCTAGTTAGTACCAGTCATGCTTAAACTCTACGTAGTACCTGTCACGTTAAAACTCTAGTTAGTACTAACATGTCTAAATTCTAGCTAGTACCAGTTATGTTTAAACTCTAGTTAAACATAACTGTTAGTACCTGAGATGAGAGTAGTTAGTTAGTACCTGTCATGTTTAAACTCTGGTTAGTACCAGTCATGTTTAAACTCTACGTAGTACCAGTCATGTTAAAACTCTAGTTAGTACTAACATGTCTAAATTCTAGTTAGTAGCAGTTATGTTTAAACTCTAGTTAAACATAACTGTTAGTACCTGAGATGAGAGTAGTTAGTTAGTACCTGTCATGTTTAAAATCTGGTTAGTACCTGTCATGTTTAAACTCTAGTTTGTACCTGACATGTTTAAACTTTAGTTAGTACCTGTCATGTTTAAACTCTAGTTAGTACCAGTCATGTTTAAACTCTGGTTAGTACCTGTCATGTTTAAACTCTAGTTAGTACCAGCCATGTTTAAACTCTAGTTAGTACCTGTCATGTTTAAACTCTAGTTAAAACCAGTCATGCTTAAACTCTAGTTAGTACCAGTCATGTTAAAACTCTAGTTAAAACCAGTCATGCTTAAACTCTAGTTAGTACCAGCCATGTTTAAACTCTAGTTAGTACCAGTCATGTTAAAACTCTAGTTAGTACCTGTCATGTTTAAACTCTAGTTAGTACCAGTCATGTTTAAACTCTGGTTAGTACCAGTCATGTTTAAACTTTAGTTAGTACCAGTCATGTTAAAACTCTAGTTAGTACCTGTCATGTTTAAACTCTAGTTTGTACCTGACATGTTTAAACTTTAGTTAGTACCTGTCATGTTTAAACTCTAGTTAGTACCAGTCATGTTAAAACTCTAGTTAAAACCAGTCATGCTTAAACTCTAGTTAGTACCAGTCATGTTAAAACTCTAGTTACAACCAGTCATGCTTAAACTCTACGTAGTACCTGTCACGTTAAAACTCTAGTTAGTACTAACATGTCTAAATTCTAGCTAGTACCAGTCATGCTTAAACTCTACGTAGTACCTGTCACGTTAAAACTCTAGTTAGTACTAACATGTCTAAATTCTAGCTAGTACCAGTTATGTTTAAACTCTAGTTAAACATAACTGTTAGTACCTGAGATGAGAGTAGTTAGTTAGTACCTGTCATGTTTAAACTCTGGTTAGTACCAGTCATGTTTAAACTCTACGTAGTACCAGTCATGTTAAACTCTAGTTAGTACTAACATGTCTAAATTCTAGTTAGTACCAGTTATGTTTAAACTCTAGTTAGTATCTGTCATGTTTAAACTCTAGTTAGTACCAGTCATGTTTAAACTCTAGTTAGTACCAGCCATGTTTAAACTCTGGTTAGTACCTGTCATGTTTAAACTCTGGTTAGTACCTGTCATGTTTAAACTCTAGTTAGTACCAGTTATGTTTAAACTCTAATTAGTACCTGTCATGTTAAAACTCTAGTTAGTACCAGTCATGTTTAAACTCTAGTTAGTCCAAGTCATGTTTAAACTCTGGTTAGTACCAGCCATGTTTAAACTCTAGTTAGTACCTGTCATGTTAAAACTCTAGTTAGTACCTGTCATGTTTAAACTCTAGTTAGTACCAGTCATGTTAAAACTCTAGTTAGTACCTGTCATCATGTTTAAACTCTAGTTAGTACCTGTCATGTTTAAACTCTAGTTAGTACCTGTCATGTTAAAACTCTAGTTAGTACCAGTCATGTTTAAACTCTGGTTAGTACCTGTCATGTTTAAACTCTAGTTTGTACCTGACATGTTTAAACTTTAGTTAGTACCTGTCATGTTTAAACTCTAGTTAGTACCAGTCATGTTTAAACTTTGGTTAGTACCTGTCATGTTTAAACTCTAGTTAGTACCTGTCATCATGTTTAAACTCTAGTTAGTACCTGTCATGTTTAAACTCTGGTTAGTACCTGTCATGTTTAAACTCTAGTTAGTACCTGTCATGTTTAAACTCTAGTTAGTACCAGTCATGTTTAAACTCTAGTTAGTACCAGTCATGTTAAAACTCAAGTTAAAACCAGTCATGCTTAAACTCTAGTTAGTACCAGTCATGTTAAAACTCTAGTTAAAACCAGTCATGTTAAAACTCTAGTTACAACCAGTCATGCTTAAACTCTACGTAGTACCTGTCACGTTAAAAGTCTAGTTAGTACTAACATGTCTAAATTCTAGCTAGTACCTGTCATGTTTAAACTCTGGTTAGTACCAGTCATGTTTAAACTCTACGTAGTACCAGTCATGTTAAACTCTAGTTAGTACTAACATGTCTAAATTCTAGTTAGTACCAGTTATGTTTAAACTCTAGTTAGTATCTGTCATGTTTAAACTCTAATTAGTACCAGTCATGTTTAAACTCTAGTTAGTACCAGCCATGTTTAAACTCTGGTTAGTACCTGTCATGTTTAAACTCTGGTTAGTACCTGTCATGTTTAAACTCTAGTTAGTACCAGTTATGTTTAAACTCTAGTTAGTACCGGTCATGTTTAAACTCTAGTTAGTACCGGTCATGTTTAAACTCTGGTTAGTACCTGTCATGTTTATACTCTGGTTAGTACCAGTCATGTTTAAACTCTAGTTAGTACCTGTCATGTTTTAACTCTGGTTAGTACCAGTCATGTTTAAACTCTAGTTAGTACCTGTCATGTTAAACTCTGGTTAGTACCTGTCATGTTTAAACTCTAGTTAGTACCAGTCATGTTTAAACTTTGGTTAGTACCAGTCATGTTTAAACTCTAGTTAGTACCAGTCATGTTAAAAGTCTAATTAGTACCTGTCATGTTAAAACTCTAGTTAGTACCTGTCATGTTTAAACTCTAGTTAGTACCAGTCATGTTTAAACTCTAGTTAGTACCAGTCATGTTTAAACTCTGGTTAGTACCAGTCATGTTTAAACTCTAGTTAGTACCAGTCATGTTAAAACTCAAGTTAAAACCAGTCATGCTTAAACTCTAGTTAGTACCAGTCATGCTTAAACTCTAGTTAGTACCAGTCATGCTTAAACTCTACGTAGTACCTGTCACGTTAAAACTCTAGTTAGTACCTGTCATGTTTAAACTCTAGTTAGTACCAGTCATGTTTAAACTCTAGTTAGTACCAGTCATGTTTAAACTCTAATTAGTACCTGTCATGTTAAAACTCTAGTTAGTACCAGTCATGTTTAAACTCTAGTTAGTACCAGTCATGTTTAAACTCTGGTTAGTACCAGTCATGTTTAAACTCTAGTTAGTACCAGCCATGTTTAAACTCTATTTAGTACCTGTCATGTTAAAACTCTAGTTAGTACCTGTCATGTTTAAACTCTAGTTAGTACCAGTCATGTTAAAACTCTAGTTAGTACCTGTCATCATGTTTAAACTCTAGTTAGTACCTGTCATGTTTAAACTCTAGTTAGTACCTGTCATGTTAAAACTCTAGTTAGTACCAGTCATGTTTAAACTCTGGTTAGTACCTGTCATGTTTAAACTCTAGTTTGTACCTGTCATGTTTAAACTCTAGTTAGTACCTGTCATGTTTAAACTCTAGTTAGTACCAGTCATGTTAAAACTCAAGTTAAAACCAGTCATGCTTAAACTCTAGTTAGTACCAGTCATGCTTAAACTCTACGTAGTACCTGTCACGTTAAAACTCTAGTTAGTACCTGTCATGTTTAAACTCTAGTTAGTACCAGTCATGTTTAAACTCTGGTTAGTACCAGTCATGTTTAAACTCTAGTTAGTACCAGCCATGTTTAAACTCTAGTTAGTACCAGTCATGTTAAAACTCTAGTTAGTACCTGTCATGTTTAAACTCTAGTTAGTACCAGTCATGTTAAAACTCTGGTTAGTACCAGTCATGTTTAAACTCTAGTTAGTACCAGTCATGTTAAAACTCTAGTTAGTACCTGTCATGTTTAAACTCTAGTTTGTACCTGACATGTTTAAACTTTAGTTAGTACCTGTCATGTTTAAACTCTAGTTAGTACCAGTCATGTTAAAACTCTAGTTAAAACCAGTCATGCTTAAACTCTAGTTAGTACCAGTCATGTTAAAACTCTAGTTACAACCAGTCATGCTTAAACTCTACGTAGTACCTGTCACGTTAAAACTCTAGTTAGTACTAACATGTCTAAATTCTAGCTAGTACCAGTCATGCTTAAACTCTACGTAGTACCTGTCACGTTAAAACTCTAGTTAGTACTAACATGTCTAAATTCTAGCTAGTACCAGTTATGTTTAAACTCTAGTTAAACATAACTGTTAGTACCTGAGATGAGAGTAGTTAGTTAGTACCTGTCATGTTTAAACTCTGGTTAGTACCAGTCATGTTTAAACTCTACGTAGTACCAGTCATGTTAAACTCTAGTTAGTACTAACATGTCTAAATTCTAGTTAGTACCAGTTATGTTTAAACTCTAGTTAGTACCAGTCATGTTTAAACTCTGGTTAGTACCTGTCATGTTTAAACTCTAGTTTGTACCTGACATGTTTAAACTTTAGTTAGTACCTGTCATGTTTAAACTCTAGTTAGTACCAGTCATGTTTAAACTTTGGTTAGTACCTGTCATGTTTAAACTCTAGTTAGTACCTGTCATCATGTTTAAACTCTAGTTAGTACCTGTCATGTTTAAACTCTAGTTAGTACCTGTCATGTTTAAACTCTAGTTAGTACCTGTCATGTTTAAACTCTAGTTAGTACCAGTCATGTTTAAACTCTAGTTAGTACCAGTCATGTTAAAACTCAAGTTAAAACCAGTCATGCTTAAACTCTAGTTAGTACCAGTCATGTTAAAACTCTAGTTAAAACCAGTCATGTTAAAACTCTAGTTACAACCAGTCATGCTTAAACTCTACGTAGTACCTGTCACGTTAAAAGTCTAGTTAGTACTAACATGTCTAAATTCTAGCTAGTACCTGTCATGTTTAAACTCTGGTTAGTACCAGTCATGTTTAAACTCTACGTAGTACCAGTCATGTTAAACTCTAGTTAGTACTAACATGTCTAAATTCTAGTTAGTACCAGTTATGTTTAAACTCTAGTTAGTATCTGTCATGTTTAAACTCTAATTAGTACCAGTCATGTTTAAACTCTAGTTAGTACCAGCCATGTTTAAACTCTGGTTAGTACCTGTCATGTTTAAACTCTGGTTAGTACCTGTCATGTTTAAACTCTAGTTAGTACCAGTTATGTTTAAACTCTAGTTAGTACCGGTCATGTTTAAACTCTAGTTAGTACCGGTCATGTTTAAACTCTGGTTAGTACCTGTCATGTTTATACTCTGGTTAGTACCAGTCATGTTTAAACTCTAGTTAGTACCTGTCATGTTTTAACTCTGGTTAGTACCAGTCATGTTTAAACTCTAGTTAGTACCTGTCATGTTAAACTCTGGTTAGTACCTGTCATGTTTAAACTCTAGTTAGTACCAGTCATGTTTAAACTTTGGTTAGTACCAGTCATGTTTAAACTCTAGTTAGTACCAGTCATGTTAAAAGTCTAATTAGTACCTGTCATGTTAAAACTCTAGTTAGTACCTGTCATGTTTAAACTCTAGTTAGTACCAGTCATGTTTAAACTCTAGTTAGTACCAGTCATGTTTAAACTCTGGTTAGTACCAGTCATGTTTAAACTCTAGTTAGTACCAGTCATGTTAAAACTCAAGTTAAAACCAGTCATGCTTAAACTCTAGTTAGTACCAGTCATGCTTAAACTCTAGTTAGTACCAGTCATGCTTAAACTCTACGTAGTACCTGTCACGTTAAAACTCTAGTTAGTACCTGTCATGTTTAAACTCTAGTTAGTACCAGTCATGTTTAAACTCTAGTTAGTACCAGTCATGTTTAAACTCTAATTAGTACCTGTCATGTTAAAACTCTAGTTAGTACCAGTCATGTTTAAACTCTAGTTAGTACCAGTCATGTTTAAACTCTGGTTAGTACCAGTCATGTTTAAACTCTAGTTAGTACCAGCCATGTTTAAACTCTATTTAGTACCTGTCATGTTAAAACTCTAGTTAGTACCTGTCATGTTTAAACTCTAGTTAGTACCAGTCATGTTAAAACTCTAGTTAGTACCTGTCATCATGTTTAAACTCTAGTTAGTACCTGTCATGTTTAAACTCTAGTTAGTACCTGTCATGTTAAAACTCTAGTTAGTACCAGTCATGTTTAAACTCTGGTTAGTACCTGTCATGTTTAAACTCTAGTTTGTACCTGTCATGTTTAAACTCTAGTTAGTACCTGTCATGTTTAAACTCTAGTTAGTACCAGTCATGTTAAAACTCAAGTTAAAACCAGTCATGCTTAAACTCTAGTTAGTACCAGTCATGCTTAAACTCTACGTAGTACCTGTCACGTTAAAACTCTAGTTAGTACCTGTCATGTTTAAACTCTAGTTAGTACCAGTCATGTTTAAACTCTGGTTAGTACCAGTCATGTTTAAACTCTAGTTAGTACCAGCCATGTTTAAACTCTAGTTAGTACCAGTCATGTTAAAACTCTAGTTAGTACCTGTCATGTTTAAACTCTAGTTAGTACCAGTCATGTTAAAACTCTGGTTAGTACCAGTCATGTTTAAACTCTAGTTAGTACCAGTCATGTTAAAACTCTAGTTAGTACCTGTCATGTTTAAACTCTAGTTTGTACCTGACATGTTTAAACTTTAGTTAGTACCTGTCATGTTTAAACTCTAGTTAGTACCAGTCATGTTAAAACTCTAGTTAAAACCAGTCATGCTTAAACTCTAGTTAGTACCAGTCATGTTAAAACTCTAGTTACAACCAGTCATGCTTAAACTCTACGTAGTACCTGTCACGTTAAAACTCTAGTTAGTACTAACATGTCTAAATTCTAGCTAGTACCAGTCATGCTTAAACTCTACGTAGTACCTGTCACGTTAAAACTCTAGTTAGTACTAACATGTCTAAATTCTAGCTAGTACCAGTTATGTTTAAACTCTAGTTAAACATAACTGTTAGTACCTGAGATGAGAGTAGTTAGTTAGTACCTGTCATGTTTAAACTCTGGTTAGTACCAGTCATGTTTAAACTCTACGTAGTACCAGTCATGTTAAACTCTAGTTAGTACTAACATGTCTAAATTCTAGTTAGTACCAGTTATGTTTAAACTCTAGTTAGTATCTGTCATGTTTAAACTCTAGTTAGTACCAGTCATGTTTAAACTCTAGTTAGTACCAGCCATGTTTAAACTCTGGTTAGTACCTGTCATGTTTAAACTCTGGTTAGTACCTGTCATGTTTAAACTCTAGTTAGTACCAGTTATGTTTAAACTCTAATTAGTACCTGTCATGTTAAAACTCTAGTTAGTACCAGTCATGTTTAAACTCTAGTTAGTCCAAGTCATGTTTAAACTCTGGTTAGTACCAGTCATGTTTAAACTCTAGTTAGTACCAGCCATGTTTAAACTCTAGTTAGTACCTGTCATGTTTAAACTCTAGTTAGTACCAGTCATGTTAAAACTCTAGTTAGTACCTGTCATCATGTTTAAACTCTAGTTAGTACCTGTCATGTTTAAACTCTAGTTAGTACCTGTCATGTTAAAACTCTAGTTAGTACCAGTCATGTTTAAACTCTGGTTAGTACCTGTCATGTTTAAACTCTAGTTTGTACCTGACATGTTTAAACTCTAGTTAGTACCTGTCATGTTTAAACTCTAGTTAGTACCAGTCATGTTTAAACTTTGGTTAGTACCAGTCATGTTTAAACTCTAGTTAGTACCAGTCATGTTAAAAGTCTAATTAGTACCTGTCATGTTAAAACTCTAGTTAGTACCTGTCATCATGTTTAAACTCTAGTTAGTACCAGTCATGTTTAAACTCTAGTTAGTACCTGTCATGTTAAAACTCTAGTTTGTACCTGACATGTTTAAACTTTAGTTAGTACCTGTCATGTTTAAACTCTAGTTAGTACCAGTCATGTTAAAACTCAAGTTAAAACCAGTCATGCTTAAACTCTAGTTAGTACCAGTCATGCTTAAACTCTAGTTAGTACCAGTCATGCTTAAACTCTACGTAGTACCTGTCACGTTAAAACTCTAGTTAGTACCTGTCATGTTTAAACTCTAGTTAGTACCAGTCATGTTTAAACTCTGGTTAGTACCAGTCATGTTTAAACTCTAATTAGTACCTGTCATGTTAAAACTCTAGTTAGTACCAGTCATGTTTAAACTCTAGTTAGTACCAGTCATGTTTAAACTCTGGTTAGTACCAGTCATGTTTAAACTCTAGTTAGTACCAGCCATGTTTAAACTCTAGTTAGTACCTGTCATGTTAAAACTCTAGTTAGTACCTGTCATGTTTAAACTCTAGTTAGTACCAGTCATGTTAAAGCTCTAGTTAGTACCTGTCATCATGTTTAAACTCTAGTTAGTACCTGTCATGTTTAAACTCTAGTTAGTACCTGTCATGTTAAAACTCAAGTTAAAACCAGTCATGCTTAAACTCTAGTTAGTACCAGTCATGCTTAAACTCTACGTAGTACCTGTCACGTTAAAACTCTAGTTAGTACCTGTCATGTTTAAACTCTAGTTAGTACCAGTCATGTTTAAACTCTGGTTAGTACCAGTCATGTTTAAACTCTAGTTAGTACCAGCCATGTTTAAACTCTAGTTAGTACCAGTCATGTTAAAACTCTAGTTAGTACCTGTCATGTTTAAACTCTAGTTAGTACCAGTCATGTTAAAACTCTAGTTAGTACCAGTCATGTTAAAACTCTAGTTAGTACCTGTCATGTTTAAACTCTAGTTTGTACCTGACATGTTTAAACTTTAGTTAGTACCTGTCATGTTTAAACTCTAGTTAGTACCAGTCATGTTAAAACTCTAGTTAAAACCAGTCATGCTTAAACTCTAGTTAGTACCAGTCATGTTAAAACTCTAGTTACAACCAGTCATGCTTAAACTCTACGTAGTACCTGTCACGTTAAAACTCTAGTTAGTACTAACATGTCTAAATTCTAGCTAGTACCAGTCATGCTTAAACTCTACGTAGTACCTGTCACGTTAAAACTCTAGTTAGTACTAACATGTCTAAATTCTAGCTAGTACCAGTTATGTTTAAACTCTAGTTAAACATAACTGTTAGTACCTGAGATGAGAGTAGTTAGTTAGTACCTGTCATGTTTAAACTCTGGTTAGTACCAGTCATGTTTAAACTCTACGTAGTACCAGTCATGTTAAACTCTAGTTAGTACTAACATGTCTAAATTCTAGTTAGTACCAGTTATGTTTAAACTCTAGTTAGTATCTGTCATGTTTAAACTCTAGTTAGTACCAGTCATGTTTAAACTCTAGTTAGTACCAGCCATGTTTAAACTCTGGTTAGTACCTGTCATGTTTAAACTCTGGTTAGTACCTGTCATGTTTAAACTCTAGTTAGTACCAGTTATGTTTAAACTCTAATTAGTACCTGTCATGTTAAAACTCTAGTTAGTACCAGTCATGTTTAAACTCTAGTTAGTACCAGTCATGTTTAAACTCTGGTTAGTACCAGTCATGTTTAAACTCTAGTTAGTACCAGCCATGTTTAAACTCTAGTTAGTACCTGTCATGTTAAAACTCTAGTTAGTACCTGTCATGTTTAAACTCTAGTTAGTACCAGTCATGTTAAAACTCTAGTTAGTACCTGTCATCATGTTTAAACTCTAGTTAGTACCTGTCATGTTTAAACTCTAGTTAGTACCTGTCATGTTAAAACTCTAGTTAGTACCAGTCATGTTTAAACTCTAGTTAGTACCTGTCATGTTTAAACTCTAGTTAGTACCAGTCATGTTAAAACTCAAGTTAAAACCAGTCATGCTTAAACTCTAGTTAGTACCAGTCATGTTAAAACTCTAGTTAAAACCAGTCATGCTTAAACTCTAGTTAGTACCAGTCATGCTTAAACTCTACGTAGTACCTGTCATGTTAAAACTCTAGTTAGTACCTGTCATGTTTAAACTCTAGTTAGTACCAGTCATGTTTAAACTCTGGTTAGTACCAGTCATGTTTAAACTCTAGTTAGTACCAGTCATGTTAAAACTCTAGTTAGTACCTGTCATGTTTAAACTCTAGTTAGTACCAGTCATGTTAAAACTCTGGTTAGTACCAGTCATGTTTAAACTCTAGTTAGTACCAGTCATGTAAAAACTCTAGTTAGTACCTGTCATCATGTTTAAACTCTAGTTAGTACCTGTCATGTTTAAACTCTAGTTTGTACCTGACATGTTTAAACTTTAGTTAGTACCTGTCATGTTTAAACTCTAGTTAGTACCAGTCATGTTTAAACTCTAGTTAAAACCAGTCATGCTTAAACTCTAGTTAGTACCAGTCATGTTAAAACTCTAGTTACAACCAGTCATGCTTAAACTCTACGTAGTACCTGTCACGTTAAAACTCTAGTTAGTACTAACATGTCTAAATTCTAGCTAGTACCAGTCATGCTTAAACTCTACGTAGTACCTGTCACGTTAAAACTCTAGTTAGTACTAACATGTCTAAATTCTAGCTAGTACCTGTCATGTTTAAACTCTGGTTAGTACCAGTCATGTTTAAACTCTACGTAGTACCAGTCATGTTAAACTCTAGTTAGTACTAACATGTCTAAATTCTAGTTAGTACCAGTTATGTTTAAACTCTAGTTAGTATCTGTCATGTTTAAACTCTAATTAGTACCAGTCATGTTAAAACTCTGGTTAGTACCAGTCATGTTTAAACTCTAGTTAGTACCAGTCATGTTAAAACTCTAGTTAAAACCAGTCATGCTTAAACTCTAGTTAGTACCAGTCATGTTAAAACTCTGGTTAGTACCAGTCATGTTTAAACTCTAGTTAGTACCAGTCATGTTAAAACTCTAGTTAAAACCAGTCATGCTTAAACTCTAGTTAGTACCAGTCATGTTAAAACTCTAGTTACAACCAGTCATGCTTAAACTCTACGTAGTACCTGTCACGTTAAAACTCTAGTTAGTACTAACATTTCTAAATTCTAGCTAGTACCAGTCATGTTTAAACTCTAGTTAGTATCTGTCATGTTTAAACTCTAATTAGTACCAGTCATGTTAAAACTCTAGTTAGTACCTGTCATCATGTTTAAACTCTAGATAGTACCTGTCATGTTTAAACTCTAGTTTGTACCTGACATGTTTAAACTCTGGTTAGTACCTGTCATGTTTAAACTCTGGTTAGTACCTGTCATGTTTAAACTCTAGTTAGTACCTGTCATGTTTAAACTCTAGTTAGTACCAGTCATGTTTAAACTCTGGTTAGTACCTGTCATGTTTAAACTCTAGTTAGTACCTGTCATGTTTAAACTCTAGTTAGTACCAGTCATGCTTAAACTCTACGTAGTACCTGTCACGTTAAAACTCTAGTTAGTACCTGTCATGTTTAAACTCTACGTAGTACCTGTCACGTTAAAACTCTAGTTAGTACCTGTCATGTTTAAACTCTAGTTAGTACCAGTCATGTTTAAACTCTGGTTAGTACCAGTCATGTTTAAACTCTAGTTAGTACCCGCCATGTTTAAACTCTAGTTAGTACCAGTCATGTTAAAACTCTAGTTAGTACCAGCCATGTTTAAACTCTAGTTAGTACCAGTCATGTTTAAACTCTAGTTAGTATCTGTCATGTTTAAACTCTAATTAGTACCAGTCATGTTTAAACTCTAGTTAGTACCAGCCATGTTTAAACTCTGGTTAGTACCAGTCATGTTTAAACTCTAGTTAGTACCTGTCATGTTTAAACTCTAGTTAGTACCTGTCATGTTTAAACTCTAGTTAGTACCAGTCATGTTAAAACTCAAGTTAAAACCAGTCATGATTAAACTCTAGTTAGTACCAGTCATGTTAAAACTCTAGTTAAAACCAGTCATGCTTAAACTCTAGTTAGTACCAGTCATGCTTAAACTCTACGTAGTACCTGTCATGTTAAAACTCTAGTTAGTACCTGTCATGTTTAAACTCTAGTTAGTACCAGTCATGTTTAAACTCTGGTTAGTACCAGTCATGTTTAAACTCTAGTTAGTACCAGTCATGTTAAAACTCTAGTTAGTACCTGTCATGTTTAAACTCTAGTTAGTACTAACATGTCTAAATTCTAGCTAGTACCAGTCATGCTTAAACTCTACGTAGTACCTGTCACGTTAAAACTCTAGTTAGTACTAACATGTCTAAATTCTAGCTAGTACCTGTCATGTTTAAACTCTGGTTAGTACCAGTCATGTTTAAACTCTACGTAGTACCAGTCATGTTAAACTCTAGTTAGTACTAACATGTCTAAATTCTAGTTAGTACCAGTTATGTTTAAACTCTAGTTAGTATCTGTCATGTTTAAACTCTAATTAGTACCAGTCATGTTAAAACTCTAGTTAGTACCTGTCATGTTTAAACTCTAGTTAGTACCAGTCATGTTAAAACTCTGGTTAGTACCAGTCATGTTTAAACTCTAGTTAGTACCAGTCATGTTAAAACTCTAGTTAAAACCAGTCATGCTTAAACTCTAGTTAGTACCAGTCATGTTAAAACTCTAGTTACAACCAGTCATGCTTAAACTCTACGTAGTACCTGTCACGTTAAAACTCTAGTTAGTACTAACATGTCTAAATTCTAGCTAGTACCAGTCATGTTTAAACTCTAGTTAGTATCTGTCATGTTTAAACTCTAATTAGTACCAGTCATGTTAAAACTCTAGTTAGTACCTGTCATCATGTTTAAACTCTAGATAGTACCTGTCATGTTTAAACTCTAGTTTGTACCTGACATGTTTAAACTCTGGTTAGTACCTGTCATGTTTAAACTCTGGTTAGTACCTGTCATGTTTAAACTCTAGTTAGTACCTGTCATGTTTAAACTCTAGTTAGTACCAGTCATGTTTAAACTCTGGTTAGTACCTGTCATGTTTAAACTCTAGTTAGTACCTGTCATGTTTAAACTCTAGTTAGTACCAGTCATGCTTAAACTCTACGTAGTACCTGTCACGTTAAAACTCTAGTTAGTACCTGTCATGTTTAAACTCTACGTAGTACCTGTCACGTTAAAACTCTAGTTAGTACCTGTCATGTTTAAACTCTAGTTAGTACCAGTCATGTTTAAACTCTGGTTAGTACCAGTCATGTTTAAACTCTAGTTAGTACCAGCCATGTTTAAACTCTAGTTAGTACCAGTCATGTTAAAACTCTAGTTAGTACCTTTCATGTTTAAACTCTAGTTAGTACCAGTCATGTTTAAACTCTAGTTAGTATCTGTCATGTTTAAACTCTAATTAGTACCAGTCATGTTTAAACTCTAGTTAGTACCAGCCATGTTTAAACTCTGGTTAGTACCTGTCATGTTTAAACTCTGGTTAGTACCAGTCATGTTTAAACTCTACGTAGTACCAGTCATGTTAAAACTCTAGTTAGTACCTGTCATGTTTAAACTCTAGTTAGTACCAGTCATGTTAAAACTCTAGTTAGTACCTGTCATCATGTTTAAACTCTAGTTAGTACCTGTCATGTTTAAACTCTAGTTAGTACCTGTCATGTTAAAACTCTAGTTAGTACCAGTCATGTTTAAAGTCTAGTTAGTACCTGTCATGTTTAAACTCTAGTTAGTACCAGTCATGTTAAAACTCAAGTTAAAACCAGTCATGCTTAAACTCTAGTTAGTACCAGTCATGTTAAAACTCTAGTTAAAACCAGTCATGCTTAAACTCTAGTTAGTACCAGTCATGCTTAAACTCTACGTAGTACCTGTCATGTTAAAACTCTAGTTAGTACCTGTCATGTTTAAACTCTAGTTAGTACCAGTCATGTTTAAACTCTGGTTAGTACCAGTCATGTTTAAACTCTAGTTAGTACCAGCCATGTTTAAACTCTAGTTAGTACCAGTCATGTTAAAACTCTTGTTAGTACCTGTCATGTTTAAACTCTAGTTAGTACCAGTCATGTTTAAACTCTGGTTAGTACCAGTCATGTTTAAACTCTAGTTAGTACCAGTCATGTTAAAACTCTAGTTAGTACCTGTCATCATGTTTAAACTCTAGTTAGTACCTGTCATGTTTAAACTCTAGTTTGTACCTGACATGTTTAAACTTTAGTTAGTACCTGTCATGTTTAAACTCTAGTTAGTACCAGTCATGTTTAAACTCTAGTTAAAACCAGTCATGCTTAAACTCTAGTTAGTACCAGTCATGTTAAAACTCTAGTTACAACCAGTCATGCTTAAACTCTACGTAGTACCTGTCACGTTAAAACTCTAGTTAGTACTAACATGTCTAAATTCTAGCTAGTACCAGTCATGCTTAAACTCTACGTAGTACCTGTCACGTTAAAACTCTAGTTAGTACTAACATGTCTAAATTCTAGCTAGTACCTGTCATGTTTAAACTCTGGTTAGTACCAGTCATGTTTAAACTCTACGTAGTACCAGTCATGTTAAACTCTAGTTAGTACTAACATGTCTAAATTCTAGTTAGTACCAGTTATGTTTAAACTCTAGTTAGTATCTGTCATGTTTAAACTCTAATTAGTACCAGTCATGTTAAAACTCTAGTTAGTACCTGTCATGTTTAAACTCTAGTTAGTACCAGTCATGTTAAAACTCTGGTTAGTACCAGTCATGTTTAAACTCTAGTTAGTACCAGTCATGTTAAAACTCTAGTTAAAACCAGTCATGCTTAAACTCTAGTTAGTACCAGTCATGTTAAAACTCTAGTTACAACCAGTCATGCTTAAACTCTACGTAGTACCTGTCACGTTAAAACTCTAGTTAGTACTAACATGTCTAAATTCTAGCTAGTACCAGTCATGTTTAAACTCTAGTTAGTATCTGTCATGTTTAAACTCTAATTAGTACCAGTCATGTTAAAACTCTAGTTAGTACCTGTCATCATGTTTAAACTCTAGTTAGTACCTGTCATGTTTAAACTCTAGTTTGTACCTGACATGTTTAAACTCTGGTTAGTACCTGTCATGTTTAAACTCTGGTTAGTACCTGTCATGTTTAAACTCTAGTTAGTACCTGTCATGTTTAAACTCTAGTTAGTACCAGTCATGTTTAAACTCTGGTTAGTACCTGTCATGTTTAAACTCTAGTTAGTACCTGTCATGTTTAAACTCTAGTTAGTACCAGTCATGCTTAAACTCTACGTAGTACCTGTCACGTTAAAACTCTAGTTAGTACCTGTCATGTTTAAACTCTACGTAGTACCTGTCACGTTAAAACTCTAGTTAGTACCTGTCATGTTTAATCTCTAGTTAGTACCAGTCATGTTTAAACTCTGGTTAGTACCAGTCATGTTTAAACTCTAGTTAGTACCAGCCATGTTTAAACTCTAGTTAGTACCAGTCATGTTAAAACTCTAGTTAGTACCAGCCATGTTTAAACTCTAGTTAGTACCAGTCATGTTTAAACTCTAGTTAGTATCTGTCATGTTTAAACTCTAATTAGTACCAGTCATGTTTAAACTCTAGTTAGTACCAGCCATGTTTAAACTCTGGTTAGTACCTGTCATGTTTAAACTCTACGTAGTACCAGTCATGTTAAAACTCTAGTTAGTACCTGTCATGTTAAAACTCTAGTTAGTACCTGCCATGTTTAAACTCTAGTTAGTACCAGTTATGTTTAAACTCTAGTTAGTACCGGTCATGTTTAAACTCTGGTTAGTACCTGTCATGTTTAAACTCTAGTTAGTACCAGTCATGTTTAAACTTTGGTTAGTACCAGTCATGTTTAAACTCTAGTTAGTACCAGTCATGTTTAAACTCTAGTTAGTACCTGTCATGTTTAAACTCTAGTTAGTACCTGTCATGTTTAAACTCTAGTTAGTACCAGTCATGCTTAAACTCTACGTAGTACCTGTCACGTTAAAACTCTAGTTAGTACCTGTCATGTTTAAACTCTACGTAGTACCTGTCACGTTAAAACTCTAGTTAGTACCTGTCATGTTTAAACTCTAGTTAGTACCAGTCATGTTTAAACTCTGGTTAGTACCAGTCATGTTTAAACTCTAGTTAGTACCAGCCATGTTTAAACTCTAGTTAGTACCAGTCATGTTAAAACTCTAGTTAGTACCAGCCATGTTTAAACTCTAGTTAGTACCTGTCATGTTAAAACTCTAGTTAGTACCTGTCATGTTTAAACTCTAGTTAGTACCAGTCATGTTAAAACTCTAGTTAGTACCTGTCATCATGTTTAAACTCTAGTTAGTACCTGTCATGTTTAAACTCTAGTTAGTACCAGTCATGTTTAAACTCTAGTTAGTACCAGTCATGCTTAAACTCTACGTAGTACCTGTCACGTTAAAACTCTAGTTAGTACTAACATGTCTAAATTCTAGCTAGTACCAGTTATGTTTAAACTCTAGTTAAACATAACTGTTAGTACCTGAGATGAGAGTAGTTAGTTAGTACCTGTCATGTTTAAACTCTGGTTAGTACCAGTCATGTTTAAACTCTACGTAGTACCAGTCATGTTAAAACTCTAGTTAGTACTAACATGTCTAAATTCTAGTTAGTAGCAGTTATGTTTAAACTCTAGTTAAACATAACTGTTAGTACCTGAGATGAGAGTAGTTAGTTAGTACCTGTCATGTTTAAAATCTGGTTAGTACCAGTCATGTTTAAACTCTACGTAGTACCAGTCATGTTAAAACTCTAGTTAGTACTAACATGTCTAAATTCTAGTTAGTACCAGTTATGTTTAAACTCTATTTAGTATCTGTCATGTTTAAACTCTGGTTAGTACCTGTCATGTTTAAACTCTGGTTAGTACCTGTCATGTTTAAACTCTAGTTAGTACCAGTTATGTTTAAACTTTAGTTAGTACCGGTCATGTTTAAACTCTAGTTAGTACCAGTCATGTTTAAACTCTGGTTAGTACCAGTCATGTTTAAACTTTGGTTAGTACCAGTCATGTTTAAACTCTAGTTAGTACCTGTCATGTTAAAAGTCTAATTAGTACCTGTCATGTTAAAACTCTAGTTAGTACCTGTCATGTTTAAACTCTAGTTAGTACCAGTCATGTTTAAACTCTAGTTAGTACCAGTCATGTTTAAACTCTGGTTAGTACCAGTCATGTTTAAACTCTAGTTAGTACCAGCCATGTTTAAACTCTAGTTAGTACCAGTCATGTTTAAACTTTGGTTAGTACCAGTCATGTTTAAACTCTAGTTAGTACCAGTCATGTTAAAAGTCTAATTAGTACCTGTCATGTTAAAACTCTAGTTAGTACCTGTCATGTTTAAACTCTAGTTAGTACCAGTCATGTTTAAACTCTAGTTAGTACCAGTCATGTTTAAACTCTGGTTAGTACCAGTCATGTTTAAACTCTAGTTAGTACCAGTCATGTTAAAACTCTAATTAGTACCTGTCATGTTAAAACTCTAGTTAGTACCTGTCATGTTTAAACTCTAGTTAGTACCTGTCATGTTAAAACTCTAGTTAGTACCTGTCATGTTTAAACTCTAGTTAGTACCAGTCATGTTTAAACTCTAGTTAGTACCTGTCATGTTTAAACTCTAGTTAGTACCTGTCATGTTTAAACTCTGGTTAGTACCTGTCATGTTTAAACTCTAGTTAGTACCTGTCATGTTTAAACTCTAGTTAGTACCTGTCATGTTTAAACTCTAGTTAGTACCAGTCATGTTAAAACTCTGGTTAGTACCTGTCATGTTTAAACTCTAGTTAGTACCTGACATGTTTAAACTCTAGTTAGTACCTGTCATGTTTAAACTCTAGTTAGTACCAGTCATGTTAAAACTCTGGTTAGTACCTGTCATGTTTAAACTCTAGTTAGTACCTGACATGTTTAAACTCTAGTTAGTACCTGTCATGTTTAAACTCTAGTTAGTACCTTTCATGTTAAAACTCTAGTTAGTACCAGTCATGTTAAAACTCTAGTTAGTACCAGTCATGTTTAAACTCTAGTTAGTACCAGTCATGTTAAATCTCTGGTTAGTACCAGTCATGTTTAAACTCTAGTTAGTACCAGTCATGTTTAAACTCTAGTTAGTACCTGTCATCATGTTTAAACTCTAGTTAGTACCTGTCATGTTTAAACTCTAGTTAGTACCTGTCATGTTAAAACTCTAGTTAGTACCAGTCATGTTAAAACTCTAGTTAGTACCAGTCATGTTTAAACTCTGGTTAGTACCTGTCATGTTTAAACTCTAGTTAGTACCTGACATGTTTAAACTCTAGTTAGTACCAGTCATGTTAAAACTCTAGTTAAAACCAGTCATGCTTAAACTCTAGTTAGTACCAGTCATGTTAAAACTCTAGTTAAAACCAGTCATGCTTAAACTCTAGTTAGTACCAGTCATGCTTAAACTCTACGTAGTACCTGTCACGTTAAAACTCTAGTTAGTACTAACATGTCTAAATTCTAGCTAGTACCAGTTATGTTTAAACTCTAGTTAAACATAACTGTTAGTACCTGAGATGAGAGTAGTTAGTTAGTACCTGTCATGTTTAAACTCTGGTTAGTACCAGTCATGTTTAAACTCTACGTAGTACCAGTCATGTTAAAACTCTAGTTAGTACTAACATGTCTAAATTCTAGTTAGTAGCAGTTATGTTTAAACTCTAGTTAGTATCTGTCATGTTTAAACTCTAGTTAGTACCAGTCATGTTTAAACTCTAGTTAGTACCAGCCATGTTTAAACTCTGGTTAGTACCTGTCATGTTTAAACTCTGGTT
This sequence comes from Telmatherina bonti, assembly GCF_933228915.1. Taxonomy (NCBI): domain Eukaryota; kingdom Metazoa; phylum Chordata; class Actinopteri; order Atheriniformes; family Telmatherinidae; genus Telmatherina; species Telmatherina bonti. The sequence goes on along the minus strand of NC_136632.1, from coordinate 27,495,019 downwards.
AGTACCTGTCATGTTTAAACTCTAGTTAGTACCAGTTATGTTTAAACTTTAGTTAGTACCGGTCATGTTTAAACTCTAGTTAGTACCAGTCATGTTTAAACTCTGGTTAGTACCAGTCATGTTTATACTCTGGTTAGTACCAGTCTTGTTTAAACTCTAGTTAGTACCTGTCATGTTTAAACTCTGGTTAGTACCAGTCATGTTTAAACTCTAGTTAGTACCTGTCATGTTTAAACTCTGGTTAGTACCTGTCATGTTTAAACTCTAGTTAGTACCAGTCATGTTTAAACTCTGGTTAGTACCAGTCATGTTTAAACTCTAATTAGTACCTGTCATGTTAAAACTCTAGTTAGTACTAACATGTCTAAATTCTAGCTAGTACCTGTCATGTTTAAACTCTAGTTAGTACCAGTCATGTTAAAACTCTAGTTAAAACCAGTCATGCTTAAACTCTAGTTAGTACCAGTCATGTTAAAACTCTAGTTACAACCAGTCATGCTTAAACTCTACGTAGTACCTGTCACGTTAAAACTCTAGTTAGTACTAACATGTCTAAATTCTAGCTAGTACCAGTCATGCTTAAACTCTACGTAGTACCTGTCACGTTAAAACTCTAGTTAGAACTAACATGTCTAAATTCTAGCTAGTACCAGTTATGTTTAAACTCTAGTTAAACATAACTGTTAGTACCTGAGATGAGAGTAGTTAGTTAGTACCTGTCATGTTTAAACTCTGGTTAGTACCAGTCATGTTTAAACTCTACGTAGTACCAGTCATGTTAAACTCTAGTTAGTACTAACATGTCTAAATTCTAGTTAGTACCAGTTATGTTTAAACTCTAGTTAGTATCTGTCATGTTTAAACTCTAGTTAGTACCAGTCATGTTTAAACTCTAGTTAGTACCAGCCATGTTTAAACTCTGGTTAGTACCTGTCATGTTTAAACTCTGGTTAGTACCTGTCATGTTTAAACTCTAGTTAGTACCAGTTATGTTTAAACTCTAGTTAGTACCGGTCATGTTTAAACTCTAGTTAGTACCGGTCATGTTTAAACTCTGGTTAGTACCTGTCATGTTTATACTCTGGTTAGTACCAGTCATGTTTAAACTCTAGTTAGTACCTGTCATGTTTAAACTCTGGTTAGTACCAGTCATGTTTAAACTCTAGTTAGTACCTGTCATGTTTAAACTCTGGTTAGTACCTGTCATGTTTAAACTCTAGTTAGTACCAGTCATGTTTAAACTTTGGTTAGTACCAGTCATGTTTAAACTCTAGTTAGTACCAGTCATGTTAAAAGTCTAATTAGTACCTGTCATGTTAAAACTCTAGTTAGGACCTGTCATGTTAAAACTCTAGTTAGTACCAGTCATGTTTAAACTCTAGTTAGTACCAGTCATGTTTAAACTCTGGTTAGTACCAGTCATGTTTAAACTCTAGTTAGTACCAGCCATGTTTAAACTCTAGTTAGTACCAGTCATGTTTAAACTTTGGTTAGTACCAGTCATGTTTAAACTCTAGTTAGTACCGGTCATGTTTAAACTCTAGTTAGCACCGGTCATGTTTAAACTCTGGTTAGTACCTGTCATGTTTATACTCTGGTTAGTACCAGTCATGTTTAAACTCTAGTTAGTACCTGTCATGTTTAAACTCTGGTTAGTACCAGTCATGTTTAAACTCTAGTTAGTACCTGTCATGTTTAAACTCTGGTTAGTACCTGTCATGTTTAAACTCTAGTTAGTACCAGTCATGTTTAAACTTTGGTTAGTACCAGTCATGTTTAAACTCTAGTTAGTACCAGTCATGTTAAAAGTCTAATTAGTACCTGTCATGTTAAAACTCTAGTTAGTACCTGTCATGTTAAAACTCTAGTTAGTACCAGTCATGTTTAAACTCTAGTTAGTACCAGTCATGTTTAAACTCTGGTTAGTACCAGTCATGTTTAAACTCTAGTTAGTACCAGCCATGTTTAAACTCTAGTTAGTACCAGTCATGTTTAAACTTTGGTTAGTACCAGTCATGTTTAAACTCTAGTTAGTACCAGTCATGTTAAAAGTCTAATTAGTACCTGTCATGTTAAAACTCTAGTTAGTACCTGTCATGTTTAAACTCTAGTTAGTACCAGTCATGTTTAAACTCTAGTTAGTACCAGTCATGTTTAAACTCTGGTTAGTACCAGTCATGTTTAAACTCTAGTTAGTACCAGTCATGTTTAAACTCTAGTTAGTACCAGTCATGTTAAAACTCTAATTAGTACCTGTCATGTTAAAACTCTAGTTAGTACCTGTCATGTTTAAACTCTAGTTAGTACCAGTCATGTTTAAACTCTGGTTAGTACCAGTCATGTTTAAACTCTAGTTAGTACCAGCCATGTTTAAACTCTAGTTAGTACCAGTCATGTTTAAACTTTGGTTAGTACCAGTCATGTTTAAACTCTAGTTAGTACCAGTCATGTTAAAAGTCTAATTAGTACCTGTCATGTTAAAACTCTAGTTAGTACCTGTCATGTTTAAACTCTAGTTAGTACCAGTCATGTTTAAACTCTAGTTAGTACCAGTCATGTTTAAACTCTGGTTAGTACCAGTCATGTTTAAACTCTGGTTAGTACCAGTCATGTTTAAACTCTAGTTAGTACCAGTCATGTTAAAACTCTAGTTAGTACCAGTCATGTTAAAACTCTAGTTAGTACCAGTCATGTTAAAACTCTAATTGGTACCTGTCATGTTTAAACTCTAGTTAGTACCAGTCATGTTTAAACTCTAGTTAGTACCTGTCATGTTAAAACTCTAGTTAGTACCTGTCATGTTTAAACTCTGGTTAGTACCTGTCATGTTTAAACTCTAGTTAGTACCAGCCATGTTTAAACTCTAGTTAGTACCTGTCATGTTTAAACTCTGGTTAGTACCTGTCATGTTTAAACTCTAGTTAGTACCAGCCATGTTTAAACTCTAGTTAGTACCAGCCATGTTTAAACTCTAGTAAGTACCTGTCATGTTTAAACTCTAGTTAGTACCAGCCATGTTTAAACTCTAGTTAGTACCTGTCATGTTTAAACTCTAGTTAGTACCTGTCATGTTTAAACTCTAGTTAGTACCTGTCATGCTAAAGCTGAGATTATCTTGAAGAGAAAAGCTAATTTTCTCTTCTAGAGGGGGGTTGTGACTAAAAAAAATCTTAGATCCACAAATATCAAAGTGTATGAATTAAAGTTATTGTTAAAGCAGAAACGCCTCTACAGATGACTGGATGGACAGATTGGGGTTCACATTTAAAAACAATGTTTTAAAAAATGTTTGAAAACATTTAAAATACCTCTTCTTTGGTCATCTCCCTTTCCAGTCTTCCCATTTTGTTTGTTGTTGCTTCAGGTGTTAAACAGCTGGCTGGGAACCACCAATGTCTTTTTCCAACATCTGCGTTAAATTTCCTGCTGATAATCCTTTTTAAAAATGACTTTTATCATGTTTGGATCATGTTTCCTGTTAATCAGCTGCTGCAGTAATTCATTAAATTGCAAGAGGTTCACTTTTTGCACTTCTATGTCACATGTTTTAGGAATTAATGATTACATTTAAACATTTTAATTCACTTTAGCTTCATTTGTACAACTTCAAAACAATGTTGTTTCAGGGCACTTTACAGACATATCAATTCAAGCCAAATCATAAGTAGCCTAGATAATAGAAATATGTTAATGATTTCAGAAAGCTATTTCATGCCTACCTTTATTTTGTAATACTTCTGTGAAGAGTTTTAGGGGCTGATATTTCCTTTTTAGGGTATAATTTGTTTTAATCTCACAAATTTTCATTTAGATGGCATGAATTACATTTTGTTCATTTTCGCTTTTAGGTTAAAAGTCTTCTGGACAAGTGAAAGTGTTTCCTCCAAGCTGTCATCGCCCATGTTGTGAAGGGTGAGTAATCTGGGATTTATGGGTTTCATCTCTTAATTGCCCTCTTACCTCTTGTTTATGTGGTTTAGCGGATAAACAAGGGGATTTATTCTCCTCATAGCTCAAACTGACGGTAATATTTCCACCTTTAGTGTGTTTGGGTGTGTCTTTTGTCTTTACGGGCTAAAAATCTCGACTTTTACTGAATCCCCCTCGCTGGGCTTCTGTGGATGCTCAGCTGCCCCTGCACACTGCGCATGCCCAGTCAGGAGGGGGTCTGCTCACTCTGCTCCATCCGGGAACTTCAGAATTACCATTGACAGCCGAAGCGCAACTTTTCCCCAGGCAAAGTGAAATCAAGCCGCGGACTCGGACAAAATATAGTCCCCGTTTTTTAACTTAAAATTATCGAAAGAAACGGCAACCAGCTTCCCGGTGGGACCCTTCGACGCTCGGTTGTGCTCCGGGGAGCTGCCATCCGAGGCCGGAGCCCTTCCTGGCGGGTTTGGAGCACTTTTGGAGACGGGCGGAAAGTGTGTGATGAGTCCCAGCCTGTAAAAGAAGCGAGAACTTGCTCTGCAGCCTGAGTAGTTCTTCTTTCAATTGTTATTGTCGCTTTAAAAAAATCTTTAATTCACTTAAACTTCGTCTCGGCCGCGTCGAAAGTGGGAGAAAAGTGCTTTTCTGGCTGGAACATGGAACTACAAGGCCTGCAAGAGGCGCTGAAAGTAGAAATCCAATGTCATCAGGTAAATGAAACATCGTGTTATTCCAGCCTTGTTGGTGTTGGAGCAAGTGGGAGCAGGAGGGGAGAAAGGAGAGGAGAGGAGGTGCACACTCCGAGGGGAGAACCATGCGACATGTCTGCTGTAATGTCTGCCACGGAGCCCGCTTCCAGCTGCCAGCATTTGGTGCACTTTGAGCAGGACTTTGGCTGCTTGTCGGGCTGTTTTGTGGGGAATGTGGAGCGGTAATGCGGCGGTGCTGCGAGGCGATCCGGACGCGACCTGAATATTTATGAGCTGCTCCAAACTGAGGCTTTCACGGCGCTTTGTTCCTCCCGAAACTTCACACACTTTCCCGGCTGCTCCTCCGCGGCTGCGGGACTAGTTGCTGAGGCGGAGGCCGGCGGGGGAGCGGGTCTCCCGGCTTGCAGGAGGCTCGGGGAGGGAGCAGAAACTTTATCAGCAGAAATCTGCTCCGTGTGTCTGTGAACACCCGCAGCAGCTCCCACTCTGCGTGTCTGCTTTCCCGTGGGCTCCACCGCCACTTTGCGGGGGGAAACTTTCATTTAGCTGCCTGAAAAGCAGCAAATCAGGTGGTTTGTGTGATTGGAGACATCTGCTGAGGGACACATGTCCACCAAACCCCGCATTTCCCACGTCCACGCAGCCGTGGCGGTGAAACTCCCCCCCCCCCCCCCCCCCCCCCCCCCTGTTTGCGGTGCTTTGCGGGGACCAGCATCTTCTCTCATCGCCTCTCAAACTTGTGATGTTGAGAAATGTTAGCGTCCATTTTGAGTGTGTCGACATGTTTCTGGCTGGTAAAGCAGCCGCCTGGCTAACTCCACTTTCCGGGAACGTGAGGGCTG